>NC_133529.1:73218073-73310709 GCF_048544455.1 Silene latifolia | reverse complement strand
TTTATTTTTATTGTTTTTATTTTGTTGGGTGTATATTCCCGTTTCCCTGTTTATATCTGCTGGTGCATGCTGGAGGACAACGAGGGCGTTGTCCGTTTTGGTTTGAGGAGGGGTATTGCATCCATTTGAGTCTGCATTTGCATTTGTTTTTGCATTCACGTTTATTTTTCAGCTTGCATTGTTGTTTATTTTCATTAAAAAAATCAAAAAAATCCAAAAATTAGAAAATGGAAAAATTCAAAAATTTTCACGTTTATTTTTGCATATAAGTTGAGTCGGAACGGTAGATTTCCGTGATGATAATGCACTATAACTTGTCATTTTGCTTGAGCCTTGCACCTTTATTGATAATTATTAGCTTTGTCATACGCATAGTCTACGAGTTTCTGTTCAAATATAGCTGACTGTTTAGACTTGACCTGATAAATTGGCAAACTAGTTGAAAAATTCTGAATATTAGAGCCATAACTGGTGACATTCATGACCAGTTCATTAGGAATTGAGAGTAGTACTCCTTGCATAGCATGTTCGTCTCTTTTGCACTTTTATGACATTCAATTTCTTGTCAAATGCACATATTCGGGTTTGTGGTTGGTGTCACATGCAGGGAGGTGCTTGCAAATTTCCCTTTCCTTATATTTTTCACCCATTTAGCTCCACATTAGCCAAATTTGCCTTTTTGACCCATCAGCTACATCCCAAACTAAGCCTGCCTAGTCAAGCTAGTTAGTATGTTCTTTTGTGGTATGATCTTCCATTGCATTTTGGCCCGTACTTCTTGTTTGGAGTTGGTGTAAGTATAGAGGAAGGAGGAAAAGAAAGAAAAAAGTATTGCCTAAAAAAAAAAAAAAAAAAGCTGAATGACGTGAACAGGAGAAAAAGAAAAGAAAGTTTGAAAAAAAAAAGTTGTTTGTTTCAGTTAGTTATTTCAGACGATGTTTAAAAAAGGGAAGTTTGTGACCGTCTGACTCCTCCGTTTTATCCCATTATTTTTGAGGAGATTGTGTTTTGAGTCTAGTGAGTTTTGTGCCAAATGAAGGGCACTTGTTTTTAGTTTTTCAGTCAGTTGAGATTCGGATGGTTTCATTATGGTCCTGTTAGGAACTAGCTTGACGCTTTTACCTCCACATTTCCATAACATGTTTTGCCTTTTCTCACCTGAACCTCACTATTCCCATATTATTTGTAAGCCCTCGGCTGTGATGGACATTATCGGTTGGAGTGTGTGCATTAGTACTTGAATTGTCTTTCATTTTTGTTGCATGCATGCTATGTAGGTCGCAGTTAGGTGAGTGACTGTCTTTTCTTCTCTCTTTTACATATAACATTCACCCTTTGCTTCATGAGAGAAGAGTGACCACGAGAGAGTCCGATTTTGTTGGTCTTGCAAGGTCGATAGGTTGGCTATATTTACGAATGACTTATAATTCGTTTGCGTATTGACTGCTTAGCTTTAACTGTTAGTTTTTGTTGCATTAAATTGGTTCAAGTAGACAAGTTAAGCTAGCTCTGAGTTATCATTTCCGTTCCATTAGGTTGTGTATAGTTTTGAGTTTACTCGAGGGCGAGTAAAGGTTTGGTTTGGGAAGATTTGATACGTGCCTAATGTATACTCTTTTTAGCCTATTTCAGCACGTATTTTTATGCATTTTTGTACTGTTTTTATGGTATTTTGCCCCGAATTTGCTACTTTGGTTCGTTTTGTCCATTTTGTAGAAATGAACGCGAAAGTAGTGGAATCGTACTCTTTTTCGTCCTTTTTGCATGCATTTAGAGGAGACGGGATTTTCCAGAGTGAGATACGGTGTTTGGAAGCGTCATGGCACGGATTACGAGGCATTTAGGCGCGGACTTGAGCTGATTTGAAGTCAAAGAACTTGATCGAGCTGTTTTACCACTCGATCGAGTGGTTTCTACGTCCCAGAATGGTCAATCGAGCACTTTATACTCGATCCTTAACTTGCAGAAAGACCATCTACTCGATCGAGTAACTTTTTGGTCGATCGAGTAGATTTGGTTGAGGTTTTGCTCGATCGAGTGGTTTTAAACCACTCGATCGAGTGGTTTTAAACATCTCGATCATGGGCTTTAAATGGGCTTTAAACAGCCCGTGTGTTATTTATTTTCGTTAAACTCATTTACTTTGCTATTTAAACCTACATTAGTTAGGTTATTAGGAGTTTTTACTTACTACTTAGCATCTATCAAAACTTTTATCACGTACTTCATTCTTCTCTCCGTAACTTTATTTCGGATTGCTTTCGCTTGGAAATTGTGTTCTTTACGCCGGATTTGCATCGATTGTAATTCTTTCTCTTCCTTTATTAATAATTAATCTTTTTTTTGCTTTAATCTCTTGTTCTGTTACATTTATTCCTTTGCCCTAATTTACTTTTATGCAATTTATTGTTTATTTCATAATGTTTATTGCTGGGAATTTAATTGTTGTTAGTTTAATTAGCGACATGAGTAGCTAAACCCCTTTCATGTTGGGATTAGGGGATCTGCGGTAGAAATGTGATGATGTAGTAAATGAATTAGATGAATTAGTTGTGAGACCCTGTCACCATAACAATTTAATTGTATTCATTCGACTTAGTTGAGTGCACGCTTCTATGTCATCCTTTAATCTGGCTAAAATTAACCCTAGATCGAAAGATTGGACTAAATAGGCCTGCTATGAACAGTAGACTACCCTAATGAGAATGAAAGTTAAGTTAGTGGTAATTTAGGATAGAAAGTGGACCGAAAGGACTTTTCAACATCCGTCTCGCATATAATTAAATCCAATCATTTACAATTTCAGTCACTAGACTACCGTAGTGAACCGAAATCCTGACATGTCCCTCTTTATCTGATAGTTTAATCTTATTTCCTCGCTTTTACTGCTCTTTACTTTTTTTCTCTTCCTTTAAATCTCGTAGTTTAGAACCCAATTCAAACAAACCCCTCATTTGTTACCTTAAGATTAGAATTAGGCAACTGATAATTGCACCGTCTCCCTGTGGATTCGATTCTCGACTGCCTCTACTACATTCTAGTTGAGACCGTTAGGTTTTATTTTTGATAGTACACGACAGAGCTGTCAATTTTGGCGCCGTTGTCGGGGAGGCAATTGTTTAAATTATTAGTTGTTTTATTTTTAGTCTTTCTTTTAGTTTAAAGGGCATCCGTTCCTTAAACTATTCTTATATTCTATTTGTAGTTTCTTCTTATGCGCAGGTCCCAGGTTGGTGAACTACTACCGATCAATCCTGAGATTGAGAAGACTTTGCGTGAGTTGAGGCGATCATCTAGGATATTGCCGACAGAGGAAGAGCTGAGTACTCTGTCTAGTTACTACGAGAACGCTCTGTTTGAGGAGGATCCACCTTCATCTCCTATTTCTAATTCATCAGCTGAGACCGTCACTTCTCCGGACTTTCTAGAAATGGCCGAAGAAGCAACTATTGCCCGATCACTCCGAGCCGACAAATGCGAATCTCTATAAGGGATTTGTATTACCAGGGGAGGCAAGAAAATTCGAGCCGAAGCCGTCCTATATCAATTTGGTTGAGAGAAACCAATTCGGGGTAGCTGCAAATGAAGATGCAGCCAAGCATATGGAGACTTTCATTGATTATTGCTGTTCCATACCCCCACCAACTGGCGTGACCCCGGATCAGATAAAAGAAACCATGTTTATTTTCTCACTCCGCGATGCTGCAAGGGAGTGGTATAGGGATCTAGACCGGGCTGCTCATGGGATAACCGATCGAATTCGGGCTTTAGCATTTTACAAGAAGTACTTCTCTGCCTCGAAGACTAATGCCATTAGAGCTCAAATCACGAGCTTTAAACAGGGCCCTGATGAGAACTTTCATGAGGCATGGGTCCGTTTCAAGAAGTTGGTGCGAACCATTCCGCACCATGGTTTCGAAAAGTGGAGTCTATGCAATCAGTTCTATAACGGGCTGTATGACCTAGAACATGTTCAACTACATCTCAGGGCAGCCCGTAGCAAAGATTACAAACAGTTCAATCTCCCAACAGTGAACGAGTTTGCAGCACTCATTATCGAGAATGGGGAAACTGAAAAAGGGGCACGTGATATCGTAATCCAAGAACTTGCAAGAGGGCTGCAACGGATCTCAGAGTTGCACCCGAAATTCAAGGTAATACAGTATCCCATAATGTTCCTTTACGGTTAGGACGGCTATAGATTAGGCATAGAGCACGCAGATGCAGCCACAACAAGCGGAAAGAAAAGAAAGACTGTTACAATGCGGGAGTATTACTCTTATAGGTTCTAAGAATAGTGGAAAAATGGGAAACTTATTGACGGGATATGCGTTTACTGTGGGAGGTTAAGGCAGCAGTTTATGTGTGACGCATTTACGTGTGTTGAGGAGACTCGATTGGATTACGTTCGGCACAACCAAAAAACAATTAGAAAATACTCCCTACGTGGCTAAACTGATGCAGTCGCCGCTGGTGAAGTAACCCCTGCTTCACTTGGTCAACGCATTGTTCTTCCCCCATCTTACCCCAATTGTTTCATAAACCTCTTCCAACTATATCAAGACGGACTGGGTATATGCCGATGGGCAGGCCCGCCAGATTTGTTCATCACTTTCACTTGCAACCCAATGGGAAGAGATCTCTGAATTTCTAAAAGCCATCCCTGGCCAACGGCCTGAAGACCGTCCTGACATCCTTGCTAGAGTGTTCAAAATTAAGCTAGATGAACTCATTGTGGACCCTTGACCAAGAGAGCTTTCTTTGGTGAAACACTTGCAGGTATTACGTTAATCATCACTTACATTCAATATAGCTTATGTTCAACACAATATACACTGTTGTACATGTGAACTGGAACTGTATCCCCAAAAATTACACCGCCAAAATATCTGACACTGTGAGCAGATGACATTTACGCTAAGCAATGTCTTTGTTCATATTAGTTGGTTATTTATACACTACAGTGCCACAAAAGTGGGGTACCACATGCGACAGTAGTTTGATTTCTAAAAAATGAATAAAAAGACAATGACCCACCAGTGTTTTCTAAATTAATCAGTGCTAAACTACTAGAAACACCTTACAATTCAATTCTCACCATCCTTTTTATTTCCCTTTCTACTTCTTTTAAAATTTTATTAGGTTAATCACGCTATCCCCTACCCACCAAAATAAATTGAATGCCTACATGCTGAATGTGATATTGTAAAAACCAAGGAAAACAAGTTATACAGTACTTCCCAGGGTTGATACCACCCTATAGGTAGCGGCCACACTTTAAGCAAACTTTAAGCAGATCATATGTACCTCATTACTAACTTCGTCAATACTACTCAGTTATTTATACAGTGGAGTTCCAGAAAAGAGGGTTGCCGCATGCACACATTTGCTTATTTTTGCGGCCTGAAAGTAAACAAACTGACCCATCGGAGATAGATAAAATTATCAGCGCTACCAGATAAAGCACAAGATCCTACAGGATATGAAGCAGTCGTGCAATTCATGCTACATGGCCCTTGTGGAGAGGCAAAGACCAACTCACCCTGTATGGTTGATGGCAAGTGCTCGAAGTATTATCCAAGAGATTTTTGCGCTCACACATCTGTCAGCGACGACGGTTACCCTGTATATCGTCGAAGAAAAGATGGTAAAGAAGCGGAGAAGAACGATCACACTCTTGACAATAGAATTGTTGTCCCTCACAACATTGACCTCTTAGTGAAATACCAAGCCCACTTGAATGTGGAATGGTGTAACAAACATAGGTCAGTCAAATACCTATTCAAGTACATGTCAAAAGGGCCGGATATGGCACATGCAAGTCTGCAGGAAGTACGTCCTCACATAAACGAAGGGAATGTAAATGAACAGATAGTTGATGAAATTGAAACATATCTTAAATGCTTATATGTGTCTGCTTCCGAAGCTTGCTGGAGAGTGTTCGCATTTGAAATACATTATAAGCAACCGCCGGTCCAGCGGCTACCTTATCACTTAGAATCCGAACAAGATGTTTTCTTTGAAGATTCTGAGGCGCCAGATGACGTCCTAGAAAGAGTGGGGGATGCAAAAACCACCCTTACTGAATGAAAGGTTACAAACCAACAACATGACAACGCACGCTCATTAACATACGCTGAGTTCCCGACTGAATGGGTTTGGGACAACAACGGTAAAGTATGGACAAGACAGAAAAAGGGTTTCAAAATCGGGAGGATATACTTCGCTAACCCAAATTATGGAGAGCCGTACTACTTACGTCTTCTACTAAACATTGTGAAGGGGGCAAAATGTTTTGCAGATATCCGCACTGTGGACAAAATTGTGCCCCCTACATATAAGTCAGCTTGCAATGCTCTTGGCTTATTAGACGGAGACGAGGAATGGCATGTAGCCTTGACCGAAACAGCATCATGGGCAACAGCTCAACAACTACGACAAATGTTTGCATCATTGCTACTATTCTGTGAGGTCGCAGATCCAAAACAGTTGTGGCTAGATCACTGGAAAGAATTGTCAGACGACATTCTACCACGGCAGCAACGACGACTTGGATACAGAGATGTGAAATTGAACGATGAACAAATTAAAAATTACGCTCTATTTGAACTTGAAATCATACTCAACAGAAGTGGTCGTAGCTTAAAACAGTTTGCAGACTTCCCAACTCCGGATAAAACATTGCTAAAGTCCAGCGGAAATAGGCTAATACTGGAGGAACAAAACTACGATGCGGAGGAAATGGCAGCCGAAGCTGAACACCTTCAGAATGGATTGAACTCTGATCAATAAAAAGTATACAACAGTGTCTTAAATGCAGTTCACCAAAAAATTGGAGGCCTCTACTTTGTGTATGGAAGCGGAGGCACAGGGAAGACATACCCATGGGAAGCATTGATTTCGAAGATACGATCTGAAGGCCTGATCGTTCTAGCAGTAGCGTCGTCTAGAATTGCAGCGTTGTTGTTGACATCCGGAAGGACATCCCACTCTAGGTTCGTAATACCGATTAAACTATCTGAGACAACAAGTTGCAGAATAGAACAAGGAACTGACCTCGCACACTTGATTAGGGAAGCCTCTCTAATAATATGGGACGAAGCCCCAATGGTTCACCACCATGCTTTTGAGGTTGTAGACAGAGCTTTTTGTGATATCATGCAACTTGATGACCCCCGCGCAAAGGACAGAGTCTTTGGAGGCAAAACGGTTGTGCTAGGTGGAGATTTCATGCAAATACTCCCGGTTATTCCTGGGAAGAGACGCACAGATGTAGTGGATGCTTCAATTAGCAAATCAACTCAAATATGGCCACACTGCGAGGTCCGTAAACTACGAAAGAATATGAGACTTAGGAAACACCAAGACAACCATGAGGTTGCAGAGTTGGAAGCTTTTGCAAAGTGGGTTCTCGATATTGGGGATGGCAATATTCCAGCAACTGCAAAGGAAGAAGAGGACGAGAAAATGTGGATTAAAATACCAAAGGATATGTTAGTCCCAACTACAAATGATCCTATTGGCACAATCGTCAAGGAAATTTACCCTGAACTCCTTAAAAACTACACAGACCCCAAATACTTGCAAGGGAGAGCAATATTGGCTTCAAAAAACGAGGTGGTCGATGAGATAAATCGGTATATTCTCAGACTCATACCAGGTGAGGAGGAGATTACCAAAAGTGCTGACAGAATCTGTCCACTGACAAACGGAGGGAACATGGAAGATTTATACCCAACGGAATTTCTGAACTCCCTCCATTTTCAAGGTTTACCAAACCACAAGATACATTTGAAGGTTGGATGCCCCATAATATTGATGAGGAACATAAACCCAGCTGCTGGCATGTGCAATGGAACTAGACTGATTGTTGTACGTATACGATCCCGTACATTGGAGGCCAAAGTTATCACGGGGACTAATGCCGGCAGTTGGTTGTAATTCCACGAATTGAAATGACCCCAACAGACACTAAATGGCCCTTCACAATAAGGAGGAGACAGTTCCCTATTAGGGTATGTTTCGCAATGACGATAAACAAAAGTCAAAGACAAACATTTGAGAACGTCGGTGTTTATTTACCTGAACCAGTTTTTACCCACGGACAACTATACGTTGCTGTCTCCCGACTCACCTCTCGTAAGGGGTTAAGAATATGCATCCCACAAAAGGACGTAGAAACGGAGGAGGAAGGAACAAAAAATGTGGTGTATAAAGAAATATTTGATGAGCTCTAAAATGGGAGCTACCCCGGCGACTGGCCGCGTAAGATTTTCAGCAAACTGTAACAGGTAATAGCTGACCTACCTTCCTTTCATATGAAAAATTATAAATACTGAAACGTAGTTTCCGTCCTCGTCGTAAACATGCTTTACATTAACTCAAATACTAAGAAAAGGCTAATGTGACATGGGAAATAAATTTGTGTTTGGTGTTTTGCTGATGCTAAGTTGTTTTTCTCTTTTGTATTGACGTTGTATGATGATATTATGCAGGTTATGCACTCAATGTCTTAGATGGGGTAAATATGTAATTGCAGCTGTTATCCTCATCCTCAGTGTACGATGATTTCTTTCTTTATGTTCTGAGATTGGCTTTGTATTGCAGATTCACCTACATTTTCTTCCTTCCAACTAGAATCAGTTATTATATTTAGCAAACCTATTTCTAGACGGCTTTCTACGCGTCGATATTGGTCCTTACAACATGAAGTCGCTTACAACTATTTGCTTAACCCTGATTTATTCTTTTGGGGGGTTGATTTTTAAAGAAGTAGATTTAACAAATAGATGCGAGAATTACAGATAACTAATTGAATGTGTCTTTCATGCAGTGAATCAAAGCCGTTGCCGCAAGTATGCATGAACCCCCACCAAAGATCTTTAATCCTGCAAGACTACATCAAGGCCGCCATATGCTAGGCTATCACCAGTGTCAGAATTAATAAGCATATACCATATGTACTCAAATAATGTAAACTCTAGACATAAACGGAAATATCAAAGTGTTAATGTTAAGAAATTGTATTGATTATTACATGTGTTTTTCTTTATTATTCTAGACATCTTCCACTTACTGTGAAACTAGAAAACGGGCCATCAAATAGCTTGCCCCTCCTAATTAAGAATTTTTTATTACATAAACGCTGACGTGGTATCACCGTGCAGTTGCTATACTTAGTTTAAACTTAACGGGGATGTCCTTTTTGGTAACACTTTCTACTGAGTTGTCAACTAAACACTTATGAACTACACTATCTAATTGACTATTTTGTAGAGCAGATGCAACACAATACATATTTGTTATAATGGGAAAGAACAATCACATTCTTCTGTTTATGTGTTTATGTCTTAAACTTATGTGAGAAATGGTTGTGAGATACGAGTTTAAAATCGAGAACATTCTCCTAGTTTTGTCGTCAATTCGATTTCTGGACAGTAATGGGTGCTGTCGTACGCTGGCAAGAAAAACAGGGAAGTTGGGATTGTTTTAGCTTTATGCTGTGAGAATCAACCAGGCGCTTTGAATTGGTGCAAAATCGCATGTGAATAAAAATATCAAAACCAGTCCAGGTGCATTATGATTGCTGCTAGTTAACCATAATTATATCGCGGATAAATTAACCATGGGTTGTGCAACTATTCGGGTGGAATTATTTACAAGGATAATAAAATTGACATTTTAATAGATTATGTGATTCCCTCAACCCAACTTTCTGGTTACTCAAATCAAGTTGTCGTGGTAACCTTTTACGGGTCATTCCCAAATAATCACAGTGCACAAAGAACACAAAGAACTAAAAGGCTCGACGGTGGTAATGAATATAAACACACAAAAAATTACCACAAAAAAATGGAGGAAATAGATAACACAATATTTTATTCAAGTTCCTGAAATACAAACGGACTAATGTAACCACATCAAACGTGTCAACCCAAGAAACCCACCCACCTATTATTTTCCCAATCGAGATGCGGGCGCATCTCATAGTTAACATTATACGAAACCTCATCATATATTTCAAAAAATATCTCATAGTAACCTTCTACACCGGAGACGTCTATAACACGCCCGGTCCACCAGCCATCGTTGACAAACACGTCAACGAGATCATAGAGACCATACTCCATCCTCGCAATGAAAGGGGCCAAGGGACGTATGTGCTCAACCCCAATAAACGTCTCTTAGAAGGCGATAACCAGTGGGTGACAAAAGCTGATGAAACTGAACATACACTTCAGCGTCTCCCAATAAATATACTATGGTTGCAAGAAAATAGGAACCAATAAAGCCCGGCTCGGGAAACATCACCTCCACTACGTCACCAACGCTGTAACGGGCCATTGCAGAAACAAGAATCAACCTGGAAAATAAACAACAAATGAAAAGGAAACAAAAAAAATATAAGATGAATAAGACAGGATATGTATGGAATAAAATAGGTTATACATATATACATATCAAGCACCACCAATTAATTAATTAATTAATTAATTAATGGAATGTAAAAAGACAAGAAGATCAAATAATAAAAGAGTATTGATCAGTAGAATTAATAAAAGAGAATGCAAACAACCACGAAAATAATAACCAAGTCTTAAATACACAACAAAACCAAAAAATCAACGTTACAAAGAGAAGAGTAAAATAGAGATATAAGAGGACTTCTAACAGTTAATCTAATTTATTATTCAATTCAATGATAATAAAAACATACAAAATAATCAAAAAAATTAAAATGACCACTACTACTAAACAATAAATAACCAGGACAACACAAAACGTACAATAACACCAATGTAAACAGCATTAATTGAGAGGAATAGTAAATAAATTAAAAAAACTGAAACATCAACAACAGGCAATTTAGCAGGATCAAAGGTCTAATTTAAAGAGGGAATACAATTATAAATTAAAACTAAATTAATAATGACAGACACATAGTTAATACTATATAGCATATAAATATACGGTCCTAAGGAGATAAAAAAAAAACAAAAGGCCAAAAGGGAAAACATATAAATTAAAAGAGAAAACCTAATACTAATCTACGAGAATTCTATATACATATAGCAAAGGATAAACTGTCCATACACATCAACTGAAGGTTTAAGTCACAACCTTAATTTTATCCACCAGCAACAAATGAAATATGTAAACCGAAAGAAAAAGCATGTGACACTGACTCCACGATTACCCAATAAGTCATTTCAGTGAACTTTTACATATTTTAAAAACAATAATCAACTTCACGTCTCAAATGCCTGAACCTTTCAGTAAACAAAGTTTAACGTACATGTGACTTTACAAACAGAAAAATATAAGGATTACTATGTCGCGTAAAGAAAAACCTATAATCCAGTCAATATTAGAAAACCGGAGGAAAAGAGCGTTCATTTATTCAAAAGGATCAACAAAATAATAATAATAATAATAATAATAATAATAATAATAATAATAATAATAATAATAATAATAATAATAATAATAATAATAATAATAATAATAATAATAATAATAATAATAATAATAATAATAATAATAATAATAATAATAATAATAATAATAATAATAATAATAATAATAATAATAATAATAATAATAATAATAATAATAATAATAATAATAATAATAATAATAATAATAATAAAAGAACACTGAGAGGACAACATTCACAAAACAAGCTTTTCAAAAAATAAGAAAAATGCAGCTGAAAAACAAGAACTACGATTAAATTAATTACACCATATAAGACACTCTAATTACTCACTACCATAAAACCACCATTTACAAACTTTAAAAAAAGGGAAATACAAAAGGCCAATCATGATAAGAATATATAGAAACTAATAATAGCAGTAGTAAAGAAGGTTAAATACCTCAAAAAAAAAAAAAAAAAAAAAGGGAATACCACAGAAACAATAACAGTCAGATCAAGGATAAACCAACGGACACAACATAAAATATATAAATATGCATACCAAATACAACTACCACATTACCCCACAAAAATATTTCAAAAAGAACTACAAACAATAAAAGATAAACAACAAAATGGCACCTCAAATTGTCAACATTGCAGCCATGGTCCCATCGAAATCGAGATATCAACTCACAGCAAGAGCAACACGTATATGGGAGGTCGCAGCGAACCAAAGCGCCAAGCCATTATCCCTCGACATGGTCCGGCTCGACACACAGGCATTACTTACAAACTCAGAAATAAAACTTCAGTAATGAAAAGAAAGACAAATAGCAAAAATGATATTGACCAATGCATGTCAACAGGGAGATCATATACACACGACAATCCCACAAAAGTGGATACGCAGCTTCAAAGATGACATCCACGAAGGAAGAATATATGCAGTCTCACACTTTGAGGTTGCAAAGAACAACAGAAGTTATAGACCAGTACACACCAATGAGAACCTAATCAAATTCACACCTTTTACATCCATCGTTGAGAAAACAGAAGACTCAATCAAAATAAAGAAACACAAATTCGAGTTTCACCAACTAGAATTGATTCACGAAAGGAATAACAAGACGGACTACTTGATAGGTAAATTACCAAAGGTAACACAAAGGTAAGATAAAATTAACACCGCCAATACAACTAACAACATGTTCAAAATACAGATGTCATGGGCGTCCTAACTGGGGTGGAAAACAAAACAGAGGTACGAACAGAAAAAGGCATAACAAAGATACGAAACATCTACATAGAAGATGAAAGGTAAGACAATCAAACCCACTTTAACCCAACGTAAAAAAAAAACCCACAAAAACCTAACAAGCGTTATTTACAGACAGAATGAAGTCAGGGCCAGTTTATGGGGAGAGGCAGCAAACTTCATCAACGAGGACGATACACGAGAACCGGGAGTCACCCAAATCATTGTCCTCACATCAGCGAGGGTAGCCCGCTACAAAGGTAATAAACATTTAAATAAAACAAGCAGCCGTAACAATATGGAACTAACACCAAAAAAACCGCAGATGAATGCCAACTAAGTAGCACATACGGAACAAAGGTCTACATCAACCTCCAAATACCGGAAGCCAAAAACCTACTGGAGAGGTAAGAAATACAGAGGCAAGAAAAACAAAAGACAAAGAAGAGGAAATAAATTTTAACCGAAATAAAAAAACAAAATGAAACAGGATTGCAAGCCAAGAACTGTACAACGCATAGAAAACAACAAACAAGAACAAACGGAGGAAGTTATGCAGGCAAATAGGAAAACACTAATGGAGCGCACAGAGATGGACCAAACTGACCCGGTAAGCACCTTGAAGAAATTATTTATTTAACGCACACCACGAAAAAATTAACCATCTGTAAATGTCCAATGCCCAAATAATTAAATAATAAAAAAACTGAAACAAACTTTCAGATGCCGAGGAGTGATATCAAGTGTTCGCACCAACGTAGAATGGAGATACATATTCTGCCCAACATGCAGAAAAGGCCTTGACGCAGACAACGTCTGCCCAAAATGCATAGAGGAAATCCAATACCCAACCCAAAGGTAAAGCCAAAGTACCACAACCCCAAAACAAATCAGAAAATTACAAAGTTAACAAAATTATTGCCACAAGTATAGAATACTTGCAACACTAGATGATGGAAACTCGGAAGCAAACATTGTCATCTTTGATAAAGAAGCAGAAAAGGTTATCGGAAAACCAATTGCAAAGGTTCTAGAGATCTACGAAAAGGTAAACAACATAGACAAACATGGTCACAACTTCGAGGAAACAAAGATAAAACACAATTAAAATGCAGGAAAAATGGAAGCAGAAGGTATATGAGATTCTCCAAGACTGCGTTGGGAGACAATTCACGTTTAAAGTCATCATCGGAACAACAAACTACGGAGACACAAGAGAACTGAAGGTAGTGAAGACATACTTGGGCGACGAACCAAAAGCGGTAAGAACAAGCGCTAATATACAAATAAACCACATACGAAAACCCATCAGCAACTAACGTACAACTTCCAAAATACATGACCCAATTACTCCACCAACAAGGACTGACATGGTGATGGAGTCAAAGACACCTGAAAAAGACAAGGGAAAAACAAGTGAAGGGTAAGTAAAAACCAATCAACAACACCACACCAAATGACTAACACATACACAAGAACCACGCAATAATCCCATAATCAAATGACAGGAAGGATGTGAAAAAGGCAACAATAGAGCCGGTGGAAGACATATGGGAGACAAACAAGCGACAACGTCGTGAGAAGGAACCACAAGCCAACTCGGCGACGGAAGCAACACATGCTTAACAACAACAGAGATTCAAGTAAAAAGACTAATGCAAAGCAGGCGACTGAAACAGATAACCACACAGGAGCAATGCAACTACTTATAAACCATTAATAAAACCAAAAGGATCAAATATAACAACACTAAAAGTGTCTTTCAAACCTACATCAGCAAGATCATCAATAATATTAGTAGCTATTAACTATTGATTTACGACTTACTAACATCATGCATGCCTTCATCATCGAGGCGGTCACTAAGCGGGTTTATGTGGACAACTCCGACAGGTCCTTCCCGGTTGTCCGGCCTGCGAGTTCCTCACGTTTTATTACCTGGTCATGCGCCCAAAATTTGCAAATTTTCAGCTACAAGAACCAAAACAATTGATACACTCACATTACCTCCGTCAATAATATGGACACTTTTCCAAACACGGACACGTCTCTCAAGACTGACGGAAAATCGATAGCCTGATTTACCAACTACCGCTGATACATCGGATAGTTGTGCAAACGCCGCTCCCAAGCTAGAATCAATTCAAATGTACAACTAACCCTAATTTCCCCAGATAATCAGAATCCAAATTGCTTTAGAGGGAGAATAAAGGATGAACAACGGGATTAATGGAACGGAACATACAACATAAACGGGAACGGATGACACAATAATCTTAATCAGTCCGTGTGACGGAATACGAACTTCAAGATCGGATATGGAGTTGAAGGAGGGATTGGGGATCTAGAGAAGCCAATGTGTTGAACAGCGGGATTAATTGAATTGGGGATCTAAGATGAAAACAAAGGATGAACGCCGGGATTAATGGAATTGGGGATCGGATAGGGACTTAGTTTCAATTAAATTACAAATAAAATAATTAATTAATACCGACATTGAATCGTAGACACTATTCCAATATTAACCAAAAAATAGATGGTGCAGCTTCTAAAACACTTACATATACATTAAATAATCTCGAATAAACGGGAAACAATAGACGTTCAATCGTGTCTCCTATCATACCCATACAAAAACACAATATCTTTTTTGCTCAACCATAGCATAATCAAACTAAAATTACCCGACCAAATTAGACCAACACTATCGCACTTCTCATTTACACAATCGACGGCACCAACATCTACGCCCCGGACAAAGGGAAAATAAAACCAATAGAGCATCTACTGTTATGTGCAATGGCATTATGTGATGCAAAACCAACAACTACAAATATATTGAACTATAATGGAATAGAGAAATAACAAAACAACCTATACGAGAAAGTTAAATAGCACCACACTAACCAAACAATACAAGACAATCAGAAAAAAAACCCAAACAAGAAACTAAAAACAAAGAAACCCGTGATTCCCACGGGTCCCAAAACTAGTTAAATCTTTAGAACGGTTTCAAATCCGTTGTCGTAGTTTACTATTGACAATGTCTTCTCGTTCCAAAACTGTTGTTAAATATTATATATGATAACGGTTCATTTCGTTATCTTATTTAATTGAATGTCAAAATTTAACAACGCTTTATTGCGTGCAAAACCGTTGTTATATTCATCTGTTGACAACGGTATGTAACCGTTATTTATTTTTATTGATGAAATTTTGACAATGGTTCTGCTTAAATAAACCGTTGTAAAAGTTTTGAACTCCACAACGGTTATCGTTCGTTATCTTATATTTTTGGGGGTTTGAATGGGAGGGAAAATGTGTCAACGGTTATATATCTAAATAAAACCATTGTCAAATAATTGTTTGCAACAGGTTGTTTTTAACCGTTACCGTTTTTTTTTTTTTAAAAAATGATTTTAGCTTGGTCTAGCAGCCGTTGAAATGCTATTTTTTCAGCAGCGTTTGTAGCAGCTGCTGGAATGCTATATTTTAGCAGCAGCTAAAAAATAGCATTCCAGCAGCTGTGCAATGCGAAAATTCAATCCTATATCAAAATATTACATCTTGCGATCAATTAAACCTAGTTTAAAAAAATAGAATCACCTTCACAAACCTGATATATGGCGCATAAGTGCTCCTTGATACGGGATTAATGATCAAAACTAGTTTTATGCCCGTGCAAATTGCACGGGGTTATCGTTTAGGGTTGAGAAGTAGGGTTGTTAATAAGGGATGCTCTTTCATAGTAGTATTAATTTCGGAATTCTAGAAATACAGAAAAAAAAAGTCTCTAAATTATAAGACTTAACAAAAGTAGACAAATTGGAAAGAAATAAGTACAACAAAAAGCTGTTACGGGGTACAATCATAAGTTAATTGAACTATAGCTTTTCAAAAACTTCTTTATACACTACGTTATTTATTCTATTGGACACGCGTTTATCATTATCGCAAATCAGAATCTTCAATCCCTTTTTGCTTGTGACTCTTGAAATAGCGTCATAGAGCTGACCTTGCGTAAAAACCGACCTTGGAAGAAGCCCAACATGTGCTAGTGACTGTCCTTGGCTCTTATTTATTGTCATTGCAAAACGCACCGCAACAGGGAATTGTCTTCTGTCAAACTGTACCGAGAACTTACTGGAATCAGATGGAGTAAGTGTAATATGGGCATTATGCACTTTATCGCCCTTATGACTACCCGATAAAACTGTTGCTCTAATCACACGTGATCCCAAATCTGTCACTATCAGTCGAGTGCCGTTGCACAATCCGCGATATTGGTCGGTGTTTCGAAGAAGCATAACTATAGAAAATTACATATATGGTAAAATTACTTAGAAAATAACATATATGGTCAAATTACTTAGAAAATTACCATTTATTATTGAAAAGTAATAAATTATATTGAACTAAATGTACAAAAATACAAATGAAAATTAAAGCATATTATTTGAAATTGTGCGACTAAATAACAAAAGTAATATACGATTAAGGTAATAGAAATTACCATTAGTGATATCGGACAATGGAACACGATTATTGTATCTTGAATCTTGCGTTGTTGAATTAGATACAGGGTCCGACCGATTGTTATTAGCTACATGTACGGACCCAAATGAATCAGAAAAACAATGGACCCAAATAAATGACCCACAAATTAACTAATATACGGCCCAAAGCTTCAGGCGTAGTTTGACCCAAATAGACGGACTCTTTAACAACAAAAATTACGGCCCAAAACCAATGAAGTAAACCTATCCGGTCGACCTATAAATAAAGTGATAATAGAAAACTCTAAGTTATTACCCACAGTTCACTCACTCACTCTCTCACTCTAAGCTCTCACCGCCGCTCTTACTATACTACTCTCTCAAACCCTAAAATTATTACACATTTCATTCATTCACTCACTCTCTCCCTCTAAGCTCTCACCGCCGCTGCTCTCACTATACTCTTCTCCTATAAACAACTATTTCCGTCCTCCTCTAACATTCCGATCATCATTTCCCTTGCCGGATCATTGTTATAGGCTGATTTTTTTGAGGTTAGCATTGAATTTTTAATAGTTCTTATACTAACAATGTTTAATATAACAAAGTCGCCGGATCTAAGGCGATTTGTTTCAAATTTTTCGTTTTTAACTGCTTAAAATTCCTTATTTGTTAATAATGGTGTTAATTCATTTGATTAAATAGAAAAAGTACTCATTTTTTTTGGAGTAATGCATATGTATTAATCTCTAAAAATGTGATTTTCATTAATTTTTTCGGTTATAAATCAAGTATTTCGATCATTTTTTGAGACAGTAAATATTTTCTAGGCTGTTACTTTTGTTTTCATGTTCATTTGTTCTTAAAGTATTAAATCTAATGAGTATTAAATCTGAGGCGATTTATTTTTCAATTTTTTTCATTTTTAAGTGCTCAAAATTACTGATTTGTTAATAAGGGTGTTAATCCATTTGATTTCATAGAAAAAGTACTCATTTTTTGGAGTATTGCATATGTATTCATCACGAAACAAATGAGTTTCTTTATTTTTTGGGTATTTATTCAAGTATTTCACCCATTTTTTTGAGAAAGTAAAGTTTTTATAGATTGTTACTTTGATTTTCATGTTCATTTCATCTTAAACTGTTAGATCTATTGAATATAAACTCTTATTTTGTAATTATATTTTTCACTGATCAAAAAGTTTGTAAACGTAGGTTTCGAAAGTTAACTTATACACATTGGGTTCTGGTAAGGTCGAGACCGTGGTCGTCCGTCTCCGGTAGCTGCTTTCATCTCCTTAGTCGAGTTCTTTTGGTAAATAGATAATTAATTATTCTGGTTAATTGTTTTACATTTTTGATATTTTTTTTTTTAATTATTCTAGTATAAATGAAAAATGTTATTTTGAACAGGCTGAGATGAAGCAATGCTCTTGTCGAATTCAAGTATCATCAAATACTACATCCCATTATGAAGGTGATTCTATTTTTTTAACAATCATTATTGTCAACACTTACAACGGTGGGATCGTCTAATATGTTAAGTATTTAGTTGAATGGTTTGCTAAAGATCAATTATTTACCTTTGCTTCTCTACTCGTGACTGATTAAATAGAGTAAGAAGTCAATTTTTCGAGTATGGTTTTCTAAAAATCAATTTTGCTTCTACTGTGAGCTGACTATAAATCAACATAGATGGTCAACAATCTATGTAATCAATTTTTCTCTCTCTGCGTTTCAAAATTGTGAAATATGTTGATCTATGTTGAAGGCTGATAACCCAATTTGATTACTTAGAGAAAGAAGTCAAAGTTGCTTATTTGTTAATAAGGGTGTAAATCCCATTTGATTTGAGCGTTTTTTTTTTCTGAGCCGAAAATTTTAAATCTTTTGGAAATTTTATTTTACTGAAACCATGATCAGATTATTATTATTATTGCATTATTCAAGTTTGTTTTCCCTAATTTATGCGGACACTGTTGATGTTAATGCTTTACAATTTATTTCGCTACATAATTTTTTTAAATATTGGTTTAATATGTTTTTTATGTATTTTATAGGTAGATTATTTGTCTTTTAAAAATTATCCAATGCTTTGATATTAGCGAACTCCTACTTATCTCAGGTACCCTCTTATTTATTTTTCTGATGAACTCCTACAAATTTTTTGTTTCTTATTTTTTACATGTTTTGAGGCTTGTTAAAATAATCGTATAATGAAAATTTTCTAACAATATACATCCGTGTGCAGTGATCTTTCGACAGCCATTGTATGCATCCCGCCCGAATACAACCCAATAAAGCTAAGTATCAGATTTACGTGTGTTGATTCTTTTCCTGGTTTCTTTGTTTTCAGATACGGGTCAGCTTGATTTTCCACCCAATACAACCCAATTTTAATAATACATAGAACAATCAGATTGAACTGGCAAAGATGACTGTCTGTCAGAAGCTATGTTTTTATTATCGTTGTATTTTCTAAAACAGTCCAAATTTTTATTTTATGCTTTCAACACTACTGCTTTTATATTAGTATTATTATAGAGAGGAGTTTCTAACAATAAACATTGTTGTTGTACAGGTTTTTATATAAACCAAATGAATTGGATCCATTTTCTAAAGCTAGTATTTTCTTCTCAATACAGATGAGTACCTTATCTCGTCCATTAATATTGACAATGTTAAACAACAATCGGGAATAACTTACCTATACTACTGCTTCTTCTTGTCTGCCTTGTACATTTGTTGTTTGAACTTGAACTTGCATTGTTTTCCATCCTATTAAACCTTGTTCTACCTTAATTTTGTTTGGTGATAATTTCTATTTTAGGCATTGAGTAACACGAATATATAATGAACATTGAAATTGGGTAAATAACAAATTTGTAGTTGAATTTTTAGCATCTATAAATTATGTTTAGCTGTGATGCTTCAATTTATATAGTTGTTTTGTAACTGCAATCAGTTTTGTCCACTAACATTTTCAGTCAAAACTTAAATAGGTAGACTATTTTATATTTATATTGTTAACTGCAGTCTGTTTTGGTAGTAGGGTCAATTTTAATCTTAAAAATCATGTTATTGCATTATTTATTTTTTTCAACAAAATTAGTAAGTAACGGTAACTGCTGTCAGTTTCTGAAATCGTGGAAAAATATAAACTACTTGTAATTCGTGGTCTCCTTGTCATATGTGAACTGGTCATTAAATCTCGTCTTAAAACCATGCAACTCGTGCAAAATCAAGTTGTAGATCGATCCGTGATACTCTTACTTATATGACTAACATCATTTATATTGGAAATTGAAAGAAAAATAAAAATGAATACTGTCAGTTTTGGTAATATATCATATTAAAATTATGTTCATAGTTTTAGAAATACTTATAAGTTCAATTACATTACTGCTTTCAGTACCACATATTTGTTTACCAACATTAATAATTCGGATATGAAATCTTGTATTTGTGCTTCTTATTATTTAAGTTATTTTCGTGAAATATATTAGTTGACATGTGAACAACCGTGAAAATTGCATATGCTTAGCTATCTATCTCGAGATAGCTATCTCGGGAAAGTATCGTTCCCAAACCGTTAGCTTTATTCTCCTTTTCCTTTCAAATGTGTGTAATTTAAATAATGAGAAGTGATTAAATAATTAAAGATTATAAGATTAAAAAAAGTGAATTATGGTATAAAAACTCATTGTTCGTCCATTAGGTCAATGCCCAATTTTTTGTATCCCTTAATTTCTTCAAACACGTGAAATTGAGTTAAAACATCGATAACATATTCACATGAAAATAAATATTTGTTATTCTGGTTAGAGTAATTTTTTTGATG
The DNA here is from genome assembly GCF_048544455.1 of Silene latifolia. Classification (NCBI taxonomy): domain Eukaryota; kingdom Viridiplantae; phylum Streptophyta; class Magnoliopsida; order Caryophyllales; family Caryophyllaceae; genus Silene; species Silene latifolia. The sequence goes on along the minus strand of NC_133529.1, from coordinate 73,289,693 downwards.
GCATAAATAAAAAAGTAGTGAGTTTGTTCACCTATGTAGTATTCATTTCCACACTTCCATGAATAATATCTTCGATGCTTACGAATGTAAATGCTTGAGATGGGATTGCGTGGCCATCAACTTCTTTCACTCTTGTTGTAAATTGCATTGCAATCCTGCATTTGTGAAATGTTGCTCTATCTTTGCCTAGCTTTTTTTCCATCAGAAACTTCGAAATGGTGTAAATTTTTCCTTCGTGCATAAGTGGTTTGAAAATCCGCACATGTGTGTTTGCTACAGTTGCTTGAATTAACTCACCCTACACAATATAAATTTGTTAACTTTAAGGAGCGTAGTCTTATTATATTGTGGAAACGAAAATATTGGAATTGCAAAAGAAATTTACCTCACTGTCGATACAAATGGACTCCATTCTATACAATGTTCTTTTTGTAACATCTTTTTCATCCGAATCCCGAATCCATTTTCTAAGAACTCGAACCGTGACTTTACATGTCTTTTTGTATGCTTCCATCGTTTTCACTCTTGTTGGTACCATAACTGTTGTCATTGTATTTTCCCTTTTTTTTGACAAAATTCACGTTTTTGTTGTTTTGGCAGATGAAATGAAGAATATAATATCTATAATATACAAAATTATATATAAACGTTGGTTGAAAAGAAAGTGGTGAAGAGTTATGGAGGCAGTTTTAGGAGTTGTGGATTCTTGTGTTCAACAGCCTAAAACGTGAAGGGTTGATTAGCGTTCATTGGTAATGGATCACTGATATTTTATGGGGTTATATTTTAATCTGTTACCCATAGTTGGATTTGAGTCCATTACGATTCTAAATTGGACTTAAACTAATTTGCATACTCCGATTTGTGTCTAATTTTTTGTATGACGATATTGGGCCATAAACTTTTACTTGTAGTAGTACGAGAATCTGGGTAGCTGTCATTGCTACAATTCGAAAGCGGGTTGTTGTTTGATAGTAGTTGCCGTATTTTTTGCTCCAAGTTTTTTACCCCGATGATGATTGGCTCTCTATCCAGATCTGAGGGGACATTTATTTTATTATTATATTATATATTATGTAATATTATATTATTATTATTATATATATTATATTGAGTTTATTGGAATTTAATGGAATATTATTCAGACTTAAATTATATTGCATACTAAAATTTAAGGCCTAGTATCTATTAATTTATAATTTATTAAATTTATATTATGGTATTTACAGTAATTGTTTTCAAATTTATAATTATGGATCATACGGTTGAGAATTGTCTTAGAAGATACTTGCTGAAATTGAAATTCGAAATTATGTATTTAGTGTGAATGGTTATGAATTTGTAATTTGTAATAATATTTAATCATGCTGCTGTAATTTTTATTATTTGAATTAAAAATTTTACATTGCTGTTGTAATTACATTAATTGTAGTTCACATTCATCGACCATTGAATTAATTGTATTGTATTTGTAGTTAATCGACCATTGTGCATTGCACATTACATACTGTGTAATTAAATAAGGAAGAGTTAGTAGTTCCTGAAAATAGAGAAGATAAATATTGCTTTGAAAAGTCAACGGAACAACCACGTGCTGACAACTCAACACTGTGGTTGTTCTTTTAATGAATAGGATTCTTTTGCTCTACAAGTAATTAATCAATCTTTCTGTATTTTACGAAACTAAATTAATCAATCTTTCTTTTTTGAGGGAATTAATTAATCTTTTCAAGTGTACTATGATGCTTGATGCTTCCTTTATCAAATAAATTAATACTCCATTTTTAGTTAATATTACTCTCTAACATCACAATAGTGGAAAATGCCTAGGGTAGGCAAAGCACTTGCTTGGTATGGTGCATTGCACTTATTCATTTTACACTTTATAATCCCTATCTTCATAAGGTTATCATATAATTGGTATCACGCCAAAGGAATTTGTTAATGATATTTAGTGCATTTATTTATTAATTGTATTTTTTAATTAACAAGCTTGATTAAGGTTTCAATATCATATTGATTATTTAATATTAGGTGTTGTTTGGTTACCCATTAAAAGTAGGTAAATTGGAAATTCACGTGAATTGGAAAAATTAAGGTTGTTTGTTTGCCCAAAATTACCTGAATTGCATTTTGCTAGGAGTTCTCAATTCCTCCATTATGGAGGAGTTTAATTACCTAACTCCCTTAGGTAATTAGGAACTCCCGCATGAATCCAACTCCCGGATGTCAACCAAACAAGTTTTTGGTAATTCACGTGAATTGATCAATTCACGTATTTTGTAAAATCATGGGAAATTAATTCCCGTATATGACAACCAAACGTGGCCTTAGTGTATCTATCATTACTAAGCATTGCGCCTAAATGCTAATCATAAGCCAATATGGTGGTCATAATAACTCAAAATCATGACAATATTAAGACTTATGGGAACAAGATTTTATTTCCCCAACCTATATCATCTTCCTTTATTCACTTTTCTAAAACGTTTTCATAATTCCTTTTTCCTTTTTTTTTTTTTAAAGGAGACACTTTCAATAATCAATTAAAAGCAACAAGAAGATCGGCAAAACGGTGTCCACCATAGCTTCTGGGGGTGAGTCCACCCATATCAAGGTAGAAAAGTCCAAAGGCGTATAAGGCGCCATACAAAAATATACAATGAGCACCTTCATTTCCATTCCGTTTTATAAAACTAAAATCAACATAATCAAATTTAGTACCTAAAAGGCTAGGCAAATTCTTGTTTCAGACAGCCACTTTTCGTCTGAAGCTTTAGACGAACCATATGTGACCATATTATTGTTAAATGTAACCGCAATGGTATTGTCAATATTTCAGCTTGTGGTAACTTGTTTTTCAATAGTGGTCACATTTGACTGTAAAATAATTATAAAATACCATTTTATTGCTTCAGACCAAAATAGTCCGTCTGAAACAAGACCAAAAAGTCTAAAACCCATATTTCCTGTAGAACATTTCCCAAGTAAGGTGCAGGAATCATTTTTTGCTTGCTGGGACTTTATTAAGGACACGGTGTAAGACTCAAGAGTGATGTGAAATTGGAATGAATATTTACTTCGTTCTAATTTACTTTTCACAAATTCTCATTATAGACGGACATTATCCGTCTATATGTATAGACGGATACCATTTTCCCTCACAAAATACCCATTTGTCATAAAGTGGGAAGCACATGGGGGTGCCCCACCTTGTCTCCCCTACCCATTTTATTAGAGGTCTTTACCCGTCTGTTTGCCCCACCCGTCTATACCAAGACCTATTGTTTACTTTTCCAAGATTTTATTCAACCATATTTTCCAATTTATATATGCATGTCATCCTTATGCAGATGGTCTGAGAGTCATGTCAATCTTCTTTTTTTTGTTATAAAATATTATTATGTAATATTATATGGATATCTATACGTTAGGATATTCTAGAGATATTATATTATTGAAACTCTATCCTATTGTGTGTATATATATATAAACCCCCTTTATAATGCAATAATACATAGTTTTATCTCTCTTTTTCTCTGTTTATATTCTCTCTGATTTCTCTCCACAATTCTCTTGTCTTTATTTCACAATATTTTTTATTATTATTTCAAATGACCGAGTGGAGGGAATAATTATTTAACAGTTTCATTTATCGGGTTAAGTGTTAAAAAAAAACTTATTGTACAACCACTACGACTATTCATCGCTTGAAACTAAAATTTCTTTGTCATCAAGTGACCGCTCATACTAGTTTGCTAGCTTTAAAGTTCAAATAAGAGCTTTTTATGTACATCTATTACTTGTTTGTATTTTTGTCGTATTAAAAAAATTGCACCAATATATATGGGACGATGTTAGATTCAATGATCAAAGAATCACTTCACAACAAAGGATTCAACTATTTGTTTGATAAAAAATAAATTTGCTCGGGACAAAAACCCAATAGCAATCAACCCAAAACACATGTTTCCACGAGTTCATTATACAATTATGGACCTATGGAATCTTCATGCATTTTTGTATCACTTGAGTTTCCGGTAAGCCACATTAAAAATAATTCCCATAATCCTAAATGAAAAAAAGTTTTTAAATATGATCGAACTAATTTTATTTTTAAAAACCCGTTAGAATAACGCTCTGTTTGGTAAAACGACCTGAAAAGATAATTTGAAACCGAAAAGCTACTGAAACCTGAAAAATTATCCAAACCCGAAAAGGTAGGCGATAAGAATCGAAAATTAGGAGTTGATAAGCTGACTGATTATATAAAAAATTGTTTGGCAAACTAACTGAAAATGTAGCTTATTTTGGTAAAATGACGTAAAAGCATATAATAATTATTTAATATATTATAAACTGAAAGGGTAAAACGGTAATATTACCAAGAATCAGGTACCTGAAATGTGAAATGCTACCTAGGGTAGCATTTCATTTCAGGTAGCTTATTTGAGCAAATAAGCTACTTGCCAAACACCTCCAGAAAAATAAGCTAGCTGAAATTTTTCTCAAAAAAGCTACTTCAGTCAAAACAGGTACCTGAAATGTCTTGCCAAACGGAGTCTAAGTGTAAGATTAGAAATGATGATGCCTATCATCGAATAGTTTGAATTGAACTCATATAATGTAATTTTTAAAAACTACTACATTTTTAAAACCTTTTTAAAAACTACTAACACTACACATGATTAACTTTTTTTTTTTTTTTTTTTGGCAAACAGAAAGAAAGTGTTTTACATTCTAGTGGTACGGCTCCCAGGCCATACCTATAACTACAACATAAAACCTCAAAGCACTACTAATAACATAAACTAAAACAGCAAGATAATTGCATCAGCTATTTATAACGTGTTAATGGCGTACGACGGATGTCTGAACACGAACTTCGGTCTCAGAACACACCACAATCTTTAAAGGACGAGTAGCGCTGGCCATAGAAAAACACCCATCTTTGTTAGTCTTGATTGATGAAGCTTCGGAGAAATACCTGCAATAAGGCCCCAAAAAGAGTCTCGGAGATTCATTTCCTTGGCTATGATAATCTTCCTCTGGAAACCAACGAACCCCCATAAAATTACCCTTACTCATCTTAGTAGTTACAGCTTCAGAGAAATACCTACAACAAGACCCAATAAAGTGTCTTGGAGATTCATCTTCTTCGCTCAGATACACGTTATCTGGAAACCTACGAGAACCTTGACCCAACGAGAGAAACCATAGTGCACTTACGCCACATGACGTAGCAAGAAAAGGCGGAAATCAGACCACTGAAATCTGACTCCAGAGTAGAGTAAACTCCTACACTTTGGATCACAGCCCCCGCTGACAAGAACCTCGTATCCAAGAATATCGAGAAGTAAAGTGGGTACCACAAGAACAAACCACCTGGACATCCCTCTAACCAAAATCATCTCAGGAGACAGCAGAGACCTAGGCTCAACACAGACCCGATGCAAAAAACTAGTTGTAGAAACTATCCCGTGGGGAAGAGGACAGGACACCCCAACCCACCAAGTATTTATTAAAAGAAACAACAAAGGAAAACAGCTCCACAGACACGGCTTCAACATCAAATGAAAGTGGATCCCACCGCATCCGACCCAAACCACCAACACCGCTCAAGCACCCAGCAGCCCACACCACCATACTATACTCATCACAAAACAAACAACCCCACCCAAGAACACAGACCGGAGACGGAACCAACGGACTAATCGAACCCTAATCCGACGAACCGAACTAAACTGACAGCAAACACACCCAGAACAAAACCCGATACCACTCAAAACTCCCCAGGACCATCGGCCTACATGCAACTAGATCAACCATAAAGGACACCGCAACAAACACAAACCCGACCCGAAAAAGGGACCATTCGGCGGGGAGAAAAGATGTATCACCACGTGTAACACCCCGGTTTATGAAGGAGCCTTTAGCAAGACATTCCCTAATAAACCGGACTGTTACCATCTCGGTTTTCCGAGGTAGTGAATAACAAATTAAACTCCAAGGCAAAATTATATAATTACTTTAACTTAATTATTACAAAACCTCTTTTACGTCAAATTACAAAGAACTAACATAAATAAAAGTGAAAGTCTTCTAGATGATGATCTAGCTACTAAGTCTTCCGATCCAGTGTCTCACGCCCACCAAGCTCCCGTTCTATCTCTTAAACCGTCAAAGTCTGCCGCCAATATTTGGGTCATCACAGGTGTTCACGAATACACAGGGTCAACAACGAGGTTGAGTAGGAAAACAATGAAACAACAAAAAAATATGATATGCATGCTCCTCCGTCACCTCCATCTCCATCTCAACTCATATCTCATAACCAGGTCATAACTCATAACCCGAACGCCCAACCATACCGATCCCCGATAGACTATATATATCGACCGTAGCCGATCTCGCCACTCGCGGTGAGGACACCAGGGCAAGTCTGAGAACCCGCCCGGGCCTTATCACAACATCATCATCACCACACCACATCACCACAACATCTTCCATCTCCAATGCATATGAATGCTCAAAAGAAATTAATGCAACACAATATATATATATATATATATATATATATATATATATATATATATATATATATATATATATATATATATATATCATTGAATCTTAAAATCATAAAATCATGCCGGTTACCCGATGTTGTAATATCATAATCAATACGATCAATTCAGTCAATCACCTTCCCGTATATGAATCATAACGTAAATCAACAACCATGAATCAAGTCAACACAATTCAACAACAACGACAATAAGTCAAGTGTATTTCCCTACCTCAAAGATAGCAAGTGAGACAGATGATAAGTAGATGCTCAATAATATTCCACAACAAATCCGCCCTCTGAAAGATAAATAATGATAAATGATTACTTAACTATTCCCGTTCCCAAAATAGAAAGTTACTAAAAATAGAACTTCTTAATATGAAACTTTCCCGATATAGTAGCTTTTCCATTTTAACAAACCCGACTCATAACCCGTTTCTAATTATTTCAAAAGACTCGGGAATTAAATTAAATAACTAATATGACAAATAAAAGATTAAACGAATTATACGATTACGAAAACCCGAACCAAACATTGAACAACTCAACAACCCGTCTCTAATTATTTAAATAACTCGGAAGTTAAATTAACTACTAGATACGATAACTTAAATAATAAGGAAAACGGATCAATAACGACTACACAACACGCCCCAACCCACGACTTCCAACCCGTTTCCCGACTCCCACGCGCCACCTTACCACCGTGTCAACCACCAGCCCAGACCCCCACTCTGACCCAGCCACCAACGACCACCCCCACTAGGGTCGACTGTCGCCGGCGAGTCAAACCAGGGCCACGAAATCCCCCCCTGGTTCACTCCCCGTCCGTGGTTGCCACCACAGCAGCCCTTACACAACCCCTTAGCCACCACCGTTGTCAACAATACTCCATCCTACCACCACCACTCTGCTCACCGTCTAGCCACGCACACAGTCACAGTGGCACCGCCGTTTCGACCTCCCCCAAGTCCACGGTGGCACCACCCCAAACCTACCCATCTACACTCGCCTGAAAAACATAAATAAACCCGTTTGCTATCCCCCCTATCGCTGCCGCCTTTCTCTGCCAATATCACCACCTAAAACCTCCCTAACAACCACCACCACACTCGACCCTTACCACACTACTCCCTTACCCTGCCAACAACCACCAGAAATGCCTCACCAAGACACGCACAGCACCCAAAAACCCGACAGAAATGCGAAAACAGAGGAGAAGGGTTGAACTCTTACCTTTCCTACCGCCACAACTGCCACCAGGGCCGCCCACGGTCGTCGACAATAGCCCCTAGCTCTTCCCTGCTGCTCCGTCAACACCCACGGCCACTCTCTCTCTCTCTCTATGCGTGAAGGCTGAGATTGGTGTTGATGAAGAAGGGAGGCGGGTTGAGGGAGGGTACTATTAAGGTTAGGGTACTATTAGGGTTAGGGTTTAGGGTTAAATGGGCTGAACATGTTAATGGGCCAACTCAAATGGGTCGAGGGTAATTGGGTTAGCTCACATTTCGAATTCCGTATAAACCCGTCTCGATTAACTTAGATCGATACAACGCGAGTTAAGTAAAATAATTTAACGTGATTATCGACTCAACAATTAACCCGACTTAATTAGTAATATAACTGTATAATAACTAATATATAATAATATCCGTTTAATTGATTATATAAAATACGGGGTATTACAGTCTTCCCCCCTTAAAATGAACTTCGTCCCGAAGTTCGCTCCCGTACTCAAACATCACAAGGGTATTGTATATCGTACATACGGACGTCACGCATTTCTAACACGGTTAACACACACTTTTGACACATCAATTAAACATAACAAACACGAAATGTTATATTCTGCCCTCCTAAAAATAAACTTCGTCCCGAAGTTTAACTCGTCTTTACTTAACCCAACTAACTACAACTAATAACTACCTGAGAACACAAATGTATAACAACTAAATAATCACCTGAGAACACCGTCATCTTCCATCTAAATTCCGATCTCAAACTCAAGTAACTCAATAACCATGGTCACACTGGACCGTAAACGTAACTCGGCACAAAGGCCCCACAACTCAATACTAGTGGCCAATCTCAATCTCAATATCAATAGTTTAACTACACTCTCCTTTTACACATCAACCAACTAACAGAAGTAGGAACAAAACATATAGAACTCATTTGCATAGGTACCCCACAACGAAACATCAACTTGATCAAAACTACAATCGACAAACAAGTGCAATGTAAACATTAAGATTTTACAATCCTACCCAACTAGAAACATGGTTACGTCCTCGTAACCTCTTTTCAACTTTCATACACATATGCAACAAAATCATTATGAACCACATGTGACAGGAAAGAACACATGATAAGAGATTGTGCATTAACATTAAAGTCGAAACAAGGTTTTATTATGGAATTAACTGATTGTCAACAAGTAACATTTATTACTTAGCTCATGCTTAACTTAAAAACACAGCATCAAACTAAAAGAACAACAAGAAAGGAACCAAGGTTTACACGGTTTCACAACTAAACAAATTTGGTGATCAATTACAGACCATGAACGAGCGAGAGTAAAATCAACAAAACAATTTAAGAAACTTCTCCTATTTGTAAACATATCACAAAAAAATAGATCTACCACTACTATCCATCACAATCACAGGGTCTTATTGACATGTCCGTACAACCATTTACTCACTCACTGGTTTAGGTCACGAATTAGGCCGATGAATTTAAGCAATCAACAACTTACTCATAATTCATATTTTAAATTATCAAAATTGTTTGCACGATATCAATTCTGAAAACATATTTCCCAATAAAAGTAACAACATATGATCTATGACAACAACAACATTACTTCCATATCACACAAGTGTTTAACATTTGAGCAACCATATCATTCAATTGTGTCCAGCAACTTAGTATAACTCATTTTCGGCAAAACAAAAGATATCGTATAAATAGCTTAAACATATACATTTGCCATCATATACCTTGTAGAACACTAGCTATGATAAAAGATTAGCAACTTGAACAACTTCTCTGATTTGCACGATTTGAATAATTAGGCAACTCGTAGGCTCAATTAACGTAACTATAACGACTATCATTTACCAATGCATATCATGTAAATCATCAAAGGGTTATCCCATTATAATTGTCAACATAGTTATCATAAACAATCTTTATTAGAATATAATTGATAGTAACGACTTGAGAATATAGATATGTCAAATGTTGTGCTACATCAAACAGTTTCCTCTATATCACGCTCATACAATTGCAAGAATCACTTTAGCATTTTATGACAATATAATGACGAACATATTCAATAAGGAATAGCAACACTGTTTATTATCATGTTATAGGTTTAGGTTCAACTGAAATAATTTAATGCAATGAAAGTAATAAGTATAACTATAGGCACACAACTCACATGAAAGACATTAGAACTCAGATGGCATCCTACATGTGTGAACATTTAGACATAATCATTACTACCATCCATGTGTAAACATTTAAACATAATTATTATAAATATTCATGCGAGTATATTAGAACAATCAAATTATCATTTAACGCCCTCAACTTTACCAAGATATGACAATGTAGTTTTATATTTATATATATCCGACCACTATGCAAATATGGTGAACACACCAGAGATATTACAACATGCCAAACATATATAAAATATGCAAACAACTGGACTCGTATCAAATATTTCACCCTCGATTAAGAATCAAATTAAGTTATTCAATTTCACTCATACTATCATGCCAACAATGTTATCAACTAAACTTTAATTTTATCACTTGTTAAGATACATAACTACTGAACATGCGTGCTACTATCATTATATAAAACATTATAAGGTCACATTAGTAAGACTCATGAAATAACCAAACAATTGTATGAAAACTCAACATAGAATGCACATTTTACAAGTCATGATTCACGTTGTAACTTCCAAAGACCACGAACAAATAACCGTTCGATTTAAAACTTGATTCATATTACTTTTATAAAATACGGAGGGTTAAAAACACATGGGAAAAAGAATTAGGTCTAAAGCACAAGAATTCCATTTTTAAAGAATTTTACAACTCAGTTGGTCCAAACAAGTACGTGACAGCAATTGGTCCGAAACTTGGGTCAGTTTGCAAAACTTACCATTTAATATAGAGACATCAAGAATTTTCGTGGCTTATCAATTTGAAAACATATGCGAATCTTCTGATCGATGGAGTTGGAATTATGCAAAAATTATTAATACAATTTAAATGAGGATTTTTACAAAATCGTTGGTCAAAACATCACTGCACAGGAACTTTCTGACCACAGCCCACTAAAATATTTATTACTCCTAATCCGTATATCCTATAAGCATGAAACCAACGTCAAATGAACACTAACTCACGAGGCTATCTCCCATAAAATTTTCATCCATAGGCAATAAACAGAAAAGAAATGGCAGTAAGGTCAATTAAAGAGTAACATCAAACAAAACGAGTTTCAGCACTAGGTCATTCTTCACTATGTTATAAGCTCTTATGAACATACAATGTATACTAACCCGTCCCAACTTAAATCTCACACTTTGTACCTTCGTAAACATATATCCCATAGAATTCCTTCGCGTCTCGATCTACTCCTTACATCTAAATCACGATTGCTATGACTAAAACATGCAATTCAATAGTGTTTCTCATTACTATCACAATACTATACTAGCATGGCTTCGGGATCACATAACCGCATATTACTAGACATAATAGTACTATCAACACATCATTCAACATCCATCCAGATAATTATCATCAATTCGCTCACGATTACAACAATCCAACATTTCATTGATTATCAACCTGAACTCGAAAATTTTATTTCTCATCTCCACAACATCATATGATCACGCCATCATTCATACAAAATACTTACCGTAGCGTTGTCCTGCAGAATGGTTAGAATATATGGGTCTCAAGGTATACATCAACTCCTTTATGCAATAATCAATGTATCAATCAGTTAACACTTAGGCAACGATATATGAATTTCATGCTCAACCTTATGCAACTTTTCTACCCTTTCTCTCATATACACTCGGGGTTTCCGGTCAAACCGAGAGGGCCACTTTGGTTCGGTGTGAGGGGGCCCCTAACTCATCCCTTACCTTAGTGGGCTCCTAACGATTCTATCCCGGGTTCATTTTATTTAGACTCTTCCGACGTTCATTGGATTCATTGGTTTAGGCCTCGAGGATCGTTAAGCTCGATACCACTTTGTAACACCCCGGTTTATGAAGGAGCCTTTAGCAAGACATTCCCTAATAAACCGGACTGTTACCATCTCAGTTTTCCGAGGTAGTGAATAACAAATTAAACTCCAAGGCAAAATTATATAATTACTTTAACTTAATTATTACAAAACCTCTTTTACGTCAAATTACAAAGAACTAACATAAATAAAAGTGAAAGTCTTCTAGATGATGATCTAGCTACTAAGTCTTCTGATCCAGTGTCTCATGCCCACCAAGCTCCCATTCTATCTCTTAAACCTGTCAAGTCCGCCGCCAATATTTGGGTCATCACTGGTGTTCACGAATACACAGGGTCAACCACGAGGTTGAGTAGGGAAAACAATGAAACAACAAAAAATATGATATGCATGCTCCTCCGTCACCTCCATCTCCATCTCAACTCATATCTCATAACCAGCTCATAACTCATAACCCGAACGCCCACCATACCGATCCCCGTAGACTATATATATCGACCGTAGCCGATCCGCTCCACTGAGGACACCAGGGCAAGTCCTGCAGAACCCGCCTGGGTCTTATCACAACATCCTCATCACCACACCACATCACCACAACATCCTCCATCTTCAATGCATATGAATGCTCAAAAGAAATTAATGCAACACAATATATATATATATATATATATATATATATATATATATATATCATTGAACTGCTAAATCATAAAATCATGCCGGTTAACCGATGTTGTAATATCATACTCAAAACGATCAATTCAGTCAATCACCTTCCCGTATATGAATCATAACGTAAATCAACAACCATGAATCAAGTCAACACAATTCAACAACAACGACAATAAGTCAAGTGTATTTCCCTACCTCAAAGATAGCAGCAGACAGATAAGTAGATGCTCAATAATATTCCACAACAAATTCGCCCTCTGAAAGATAAATAATGATAAATGATTACTTAACTATTCCCGTTCCCAAAATAGAAAGTTACTAAAAATAGAACTTCTTAATATGGAACTTTCCCGATATAGTAGCTTTTCCATTTTAACAAACCCGACTCATAACCCGTTTCTAATTATTTCAAAAGACTCGGGAATTAAATTAAATAACTAATATGACAAATAAAAGAATAAACGAATTATACGATTACGAAAACCCGAACCAAACATTGAACAACTCAACAACCCGTCTCTAATTATTTAAATAACTCGGAAGTTAAATTAACTACTAGATACGATAACTTAAATAATAAGGAAAACGGATCAATAACGACTACACAACACGCCCCAACCCACGACTTCCAACCCGTTTCCCGACTCCCACGCGCCACCTTACCACCGTGTCAACCACCAGCCCAGACCCCCACTCTGACCCAGCCACCAACGACCACCCCCACTAGGGTCGACTGTCGCCGGCGAGTCAAACCAGGGCCACGAAATCCCCCCCTGGTTCACTCCCCGTCCGTGGTTGCCACCACAAAGACCCTTACACAACCCCTTAGCCACCACCGTTGTCAACAATACTCCATCCTACCACCACCACTCTGCTCACCGTCTAGCCACGCACACAGTCACAGTGGCACCGCCGTTTCGACCTCTCCCAAGTCCACGGTGGCACCACCCAAAACCTACCCATCTACACTCGCTTTGAAAAACATAAATAAACCCGTTTGCTATCCCCCCCCTGTCCCCGCCTTTCTCTCGCTAATATCACCACCTAAAACCTCCCTAACAACCACCACGACACTCGACCCTTACCACACTACTCCCTTACCCCCGCCAACAACCACCGAAAATGCCTCACCAAGACACGCACATCACCCAAAACCCGACAGAAATGCGAAAACAGAGGAGAAGGGTTGAACTCTTACCTTTCCTACCGCCACAACTGCCACCAGGGCCGCCCACGGTCGTCGACAATAGCCCCTAGCTTTTCCCTGCTGCTCCGTCAACACCCACGGCCACTCTCTCTCTCTCTCTCTATGCGTGAAGGCTGAGATTGGTGTTGATGAAGAAGGGAGGCGGGTTGAGGGAGGGTACTATTAGGGTTAGGGTACTATTAGGGTTAGGGTTTAGGGTTAAATGGGCTGAACATGTTAATGGGCCAACTCAAATGGGTCGAGGGTAATTGGGTTAGCTCACATTTTGAATTCCGTATAAACCCGTCTCGATTAACTTAGATCGATACAACGCGAGTTAAGTAAAATAATTTAACGTGATTATCGACTCAACAATTAACCCGACTTAATTAGTAATATAACTGTATAATAACTAATATATAATAATATCCGTTTAATTGATTATATAAAATACGGGGTATTACACCACGTTGCTTACACATTTATCAGCTGACTCTTCAATTTTCCGAGTTGGAAGCTTATCAACAATATTTAAATAGTCTCATCGTCTACCTTCATAATGACCGATTCGACCCAAAACACTACTCGAAAAAACACAAAAACTAACAAGAAGAGCAGGACACACCGACACAACTCAACCAAACACCAAAACCAATGGGGGAAGGGGCGAGGGAAAGGACAGAAAAACAAACCAGGAAGACAACCAACAAGATCGTCGGACGGTCCAATCAGAACCCGAAAGCCGTCAAAAAATCGAAGGTCGAGGTCCAAAACGAGGGGAAGGAGCCAGCGATGAAGTGCGATCGATCACCGGAGATAGGCCTTGGGATGGCCCCATCTCCGGCGATTAGAAAGGGCAAAAAGAGAGGGCGGTGTGGGTCGGAGGAGGCGGCGGAGCAGACGAGAATTAGATTTAGGGTTTTTTTGGGGAAAAAACAAGAGAGAGAGAGAGAGAAAGTAAGATAGAACCGTAGGATTCAAAAAATGATGAACTACACACATGATTAACCGTTCTCATAAATATTTCATAAAGTACAACCCTATTCCACATTAACTAATTTTGAACCCATGTCTTTGTATTTTGATTATTTAATGTATACTCCCTCCACTTTTAATGACAACTACAATATAATGTATACATTATAGTTTGATTTGCCAATTCGGTTTTTTAAGCTAGTTAGCTTTTCGGCTACAAATCGCTCCAATGAAAAGTTACAACATCTTGTAGCTTGTACGGAACCTACTATATAATTTCCTCCAATGAAAAAATTTAGCTTTTTTTTTCCACACCAAAGTACATGCTTGATAGAACTACAATACTTTCAAGCAACTCTAATTCATTTCCTCTCCAATAGTAAACTAGTTGCTTATAATTTTAGAAATATTGCAAACAAGTCCGAGCAACCATTGGAGTTGCTCATATTACACAAAAATAAAGCAGATTAATGTGTGGGGGTTGGTTTCAAAGTCTCTTCTTTGTAGCTGTGATATTAAAACTGATTACAAGCCCAACACACTCTTAGCGAGATTATAGGCTATCTTATTTAAATTGTGTGGAATAAAACTAAAACATAAACAATGAAACTAAGGGAGAAGAAGAGAAATGTCCGTAAGAATTCCACTAGTCTTGTGACGAGCTTTCTCCACTCCAGCGATTTGAAGGAGGATCTGGAGGTAGTCGGAAAAAATGTCAAGATGATGGAAGTTGGAATGAAAAGCCCATAAAAGTAGGTCCCTAATTCCAATTGTTTTAGCTTGAAGAGCAGTTTTTGCCAAAAAAACCTAATGCCGAGCTATTGATAAAAATCCCTCATAACCGTAAACAGCCAACCGCAAGAAGCCTGGAGCGATTGTACCCAACTTGCATTAACCTTAGCGCAGATAGCCTGACAATTACCACCTTCCCTCAACATGTAAAAAGGAATACTATTTCTAATAATATCAATAAGGAGGAAAGTAGAATCAAGTTCACCCTGCGACCTATCATCTACTTTATTGCTCGCCAAATCCAAGGCGAATTTTTTGGTTTATTAGCGTTATTAAACAAACTAATTAGATAATTAGCGTTGAGTTGAAATTATTTACGTTTCTAGTGTCCACGTCATCACTTTATTTTTTTTCGCAGATTTTCAACAAAGCCGCTAATGTTCTTAGCGGCTTTGTCAACTTTTGAAAAAAAAAAGCAAACACCATAAGCCGCTGAGGTTCTTAGCGGCTTTACATGAGGAAATTGGAAAAAAATGCTGAAGCAATCCAGTAGCTACTGGACTCCAGAAATGCGAAAAAACAGACAAAGCCGCTGAGGACCTTAGCGGCTTTGTGTAATTTTCACAAAAAAAAATAAAAACCCCCCTAAGCCGCTGAGGACCTTAGCGGCTTTCCTAAGTTTTTGAAAAAAATAAAAGCTGCAACTGCAGCTACCTCCCACCCACGATTTGGGACCAAATACAATAACAGAAACCTGCAAATAAAGCTCCAAACTCAGCATGAACAATCACACACACACATGATTGAATTTCCGAAAACATGTTTCATTTGATTGAAAACGTAAAATAAAAGATAGTGCATACAAAGTACTTATAAGGTACCAAATCTAAAGTTCAAACAAAGTAGCTAAAAGTGTTTTACATTGTTAACAATTCCAACTAATTTTACTTTGAAATCAAACTAATCTTAGGCCAATCTCGAGCGTGGCCTCTTTCCTTTTTGTCTTGAAGTTGAACCGCTCGGTGTCGCCTCCTCTTGGATAGGGGTAAGTTGAACCGCTCGGTGTTGTAAGTCATATCTTCGAGGTTCATTGTGTGGAGGGCTTGGATGATCGGCCTCGGTAGGTAGGATTAGATGCCCGTGTCCCGTCCGTTGCAAGCACTCGAGTGACATTGACTGCATTTCTTTCACCATGTTTACATGTGATAGTGGCACACCATCCGGCATCTCACCAAGCATAGTTGTGGCACGTTCATAGTTGTATACATGACCTTGACTCTACAAAATTGAACAAATAACAAATTATACAAAGGTTGTTAAAAATAATTAAATAGCAAACATGTAAAGGTTGGTAAAAATAATTAAATAGCAAACAAAAAAAATTATAGAAAGAATTACTTACAAGTAACATATTGTCCGCCGCATTTGGATAGAAATTGTGTCTCTTCTCATATAAATCCTTGTTTTGTGTCTCGGCACTAAGCGGGCTAATGACTAGACGAGTGATGTTACGATACCATTCTAGGTATGGATCATTGTAGTCAAGATAACCCTTGTAGGGAAGACCGCGAGGAGTCAATCTTGATTTGCGGTTGTTCCACTTGTCAATGCTCAATCTATGCAATTCCTCATAATTAGTCGCATTTCCCCGTCGATCTATCTTGTGCAACTTCTTAGAAGTCTTGCACGAATTGGGAATCGTTGGATGCCAACCAAATTGCCTAACAACCCTCTCCGCATAATGCCACTCAACCGCCTCAAAGCAAATGAGTGGTGCATTTACAATCCACTCATAAGGGTCTTCGGTACAAATGTCGGGGAGAAGGGCAAGGACTTCCCTAGAGTATGGTTCCCAAGTAAACATGGAGTCGGTCATAGTATCAAGAGCATGCCTAATTGTGACTAATCCAAGCAAGTGATCCGTATAAGAACGGTCTACTCTTAGCCACCTACAACCTAGAGGGTCAACACCCGGGACTACTTGTGAACCAATAGGGTTCTCTTCCCCCTCTATTTGAGGTAACATAATGGTTGGACGACCAATAGATATATGCTCCCAAGACCAAAGTTGCATTAGGAGAAGACAACCACCTATCTCAATGCTTCCTCTCCTAGAAGCCGTACACAAATGTCTATACAAGTAAGCAAGTGTCGCACCCCCCAACTATATTCATTCAATCTATCCAAATTGATCAAAAGGGGGAAGTATAACAATTGTACTCTATTCCCACTTTTATCCGGAAAGAGCACCGTACCAATCAAGTATAACAAATAAGCCCTCACAAATCTATGTACTCGCACCTCACTAGCATCTTCGGGTAGGTCTTGGTAATGGGTTCTTAACCAAGATAACTTCAATGTGTTACCCTTTAATGCCTCGGGAGGTGGCCGCCTACCTAGGTGCTCATTCAATAACTCGGACCAAATATAATCACTTTTGCCCGTGATAGGCAACCCACCCACTTTTAGACCCAACAAAACACCGACATCTTGCAAAGTGATGGTGGCTTCTCCAACCGGTAAATGGAAAGTGTGGGTTTCTTGTCTCCAACGCTCAACTAATGCAGTTATCATATCGGGACGGGCGACAACATAAACTAACCTATGAATACCATGAAATTGTGTTCCACTAATAAAATTCTCGACGTAAAGTAACGGTGAATTTATTTTTGGAAAATAAATGATTTCTACATTTGAGTGTGCCGACATCCTTCAAAATAAATAAAAAGAAGTATAAAAACCCATTTGACCTTAACAAATCATTTAAAAAAAATAAATATAACATAGTGAATAAAATGACGACATATTACCTCTCCCTCCCAAATGTTCGTGCTTCTATGGTCCGACTGCAAGGTGAGAACGCTAGGATCCACTGGCCCTACCCATTTGACCTTCACAAATCATTAATAAAATTACATCAAACTACAAAATAAAAATAACATGGTTTATAAAAAAATAATGACAAAATATTAATAACATGGTTTATAAAAAGAATAATTACCCCCTTGTTGGACATGACCGCTTGTTATGACCCTCTACATTGCATAAACTACAACTATAAGAGGACTTGGAATTCTCATCCATTTCATTACGAATTCTTTTTGATATTGGCCTTCCCCTTCCTCTCACCTTAGCATAATTTGGAATCAATGTTTTATCCGTCCATGGTCTCCAATAACCCTCATCCGGAATTGGTTGAAAGATTGTGCGATAACTACCATGGTATTCCCCGGAAGAGTACAAAGGGTCAACAAATTGATCCACGTCGATCGAAAAAGCACGACATACCGCCATTACATGTGAACAAGGATAATGAAAGTTTTGCCACTTATTACAAGTACAAGTCCCTTCATTCAATCGCACCGTGTGGCTTCTCCCTACACGATTTCCACTCCTACGACCTTGACATGTAGACACTTGATAAAGGCCCGTCTCAAAATCATGTTCATTAACTTCATGGTGGGCGGCTATTTCTTCAATTTCATCTAGTGTCTTAGTAACTTTGTCCGACCATTTCAACCCACCTAACAACCTATCCCTTGTCAATTTTCTTCTCTCAACAAAATACTTGTTAACTCGGGTAAAAGTGGCTTTTACAAGGGCTTGAATTGGGAGAAATCTTACCCCCTTCAAAACACCATTGAAACATTCACTCATATTTGTTGTTTTCAAACCATATCTCTTCCCACCATCGTGAGCAAGAGACCACTTGCTTGGAGGGATGCTATCTAACAACGCTCTAGCATTCGCATTGATCAAACCTATTTTCTCCATACCTAAGTCAAATTTTCTAATTTGATGTTGCATTGCGGTCTCCGAGAAAGTTGATTTTAAATCGGAATCTTTGAACATCTTGTTGATATTTGATGCATGATGTCTAATACAATACCTATGAAAAGCGTATGGCTCTTCCCAACCACTTCCCGGTTGACTCATTGACTTCAAAATACCCCCACAGCGATCGGACAAGACACAAAGACCTCTACGATTTGTCACATAATGTCTTATGCAAGCCAAAAACCAACTCCAATTCTCATAGTTCTCCTTCTCAACAATGGCAAACGCTAACGGAAAGAGTTGTTCATTTGCATCAACTCCCATTGCAATCAACATAGTCCCACTATATTTACCATAAAGATGAGTGCCATCTATGGTAATTATTGGCCTACAATATGGGAAGCCTTTGATCGAGGGACCAAATGACCAAAAAACTTTATCAAATTGTTGGACATTGGGATCATTAGTGGGCTTATTGACAAAATGGACGGCGGTTCCCGGATTAACCTCTTTTAAAGCATCTAAGTAACGGGGAAGATAAGCATAAGACTCCTCCCAATCTCCATAAAGATCCGCCATAGCTCTTTGTTTTGCCATCCAAGTCTTCCAATAAGAGATCTTGAAGTTGAACTCCTTTGTTATGGATGCCCTTAACAAATTCACCTTAGCCCCCCAATCTTCTTTCACAAGATGCTTAATAGCATTGCTAATAAACTCACCCCTTAAATTTGGATGATCAAGAGATGGTTTCCGAACCACACAAGAAGCTTCATGTGGCCCTTCGTATGACACAATTGTGAAAACATCCATATGGATGTTTTTTTTAGTGGCTCTCAAATACCAACTACAAGGTGACGGTTGTCTATTACATTTATAAGTCACGGTGTGAGGTCTTGATTCGGCAATTTTATAAACTTGGTTTCTAGCCACGTTGTAGGTTGTCACAACTTGTCGCAAAAGCTCTTTGCTTGCAAAATCTTGCCCCTTACTAAATTCCTCACCACTCTTAAATGGAGCCACACATGACTTATACCAACTATTTTCATGCCCAACATCTAAAACTCCAAGTTCGATAAATTGGGTGTTAGTACATGGTTGAGAAACAAGGTCTACCATATCATCCTCACTCAACAAAAGCAATGCATCCTCCTCTTCAATCCCATTTTCAATCTCATCTCCAAAAATATTACCATCTATGGCCACTTCGTCAACATGATTACTTGACAAAGACACATGCCAATTAGGATCCTCAACTTGACTAAGCATATTTGTGAATGACAAATTAGGATCTTCTTCAATAGGCTTTAACTCGATAAACAAATCCATGGAACCGGCTTTTGATTGACACACAATTGCCCACAAAGCTTTCAAACTACGATCATTATTCAAGGATACTACTTTGTAACCTCTTACACTTGGAAATTTCATTTTGATATTTAGCTCAAATTTTGATCTATCAACCTCTAAAGACTCATAAATTTCATTCTTGAGCTCATTAAAACTAATATTACTACTAACAAGAACAAAGGTTTCACAACCACCCTTATAGCTAATATCTTCACCATTTACCACAACTTCACCATTCCACCAACAAGTCAAAGGGTAATTATTCACCTCCATTGTAAATAATCAAACTAAATACTAAGCACAACAATCAATCTACTAATTTCAACAATTACAAACTAAATAAAACGAAATTACTAATTAAAAACTAGATAAAACGAAATTACTAATCAAAATAAATCGAAATTTGTAAACAAAAGTTGGGGATTAATTGCTACTCTATGCACGAAACTAGTACATTGAGGGATGAATTAATACCTTTAGATGAATATAGGATGAACTAGGTTGATGGATAGCAAATGATTAAAAGAAATTAGGACGAATTTGGATGACAATTTGGGGTTTTCGCAACTTAGGGTTTCGAAAATAAAATTGGGGATTTTCTGGGTTTGTGTAAATAAGAGAGTGATTGTGTTTACTCGGGTTTTTTTTTTATATAAGAGAAAAAGCCGCCATCTTTCTCAGCGGCTTTGCCCAATTTCAGTTTTTTTTTTTACGAACTTTGCTAAGCCGCCCAGGTTCTTAGCGGCTTCCTTTGTTTTTTGTGTGCCTCACAACTCCAGTACTGCAATGCCTGGCATGGAAAAAAACATAAAGCCGCTATACTTCTTAGCGGCTTTATGACTTGCAATTTTTTTTTAATGAAAACTTGCAAAGCCGCTAAGAACCTCAGCGGCTTTGCTATTTGTACCCATTTTTTTGCACTCCAGTAGCTAATGTAACTTGAGGACGAAATTTTTCAGTAACAAAGAGGCAAGCCGCTAAGAAGTATAGCGGCTTTGCCAAAAACCGAAAAAAAATCAGCGATGACGTGGACACTAGTAACCAAATTATGTTAAATTAAACGCTAATTGTCAAATTAAGTGGATAATTAACACTAATTACCCAAAAAGTTCATCCAAGACTGAAATAGCAATATGCGCAGCGTTAATCTGTAGGTTAAAGAAATGGTTTGCTGAGAAAATAGGGCCTCTAAAAAGAGCATTATCTCCCTTTAAGCTGAAATCATTTAACATCTCTAAATCCAGTCTTTAAGCCAAAAACCCGTGTTGTTCTCCCACTAAGACCATCCCCAAGCAGAAGGTCGCCTTAATCGGGTCACCAAAATTTTTCTTCTTAATCACACCTTATTAATCTTGACCCACTTTTACCCTCCAAGCAGAAGGTCACGACCTAGGTCACCAAACCAATCATTTTCCACTTTCCTATATTTCCAATTATTTACCACATTCATAACCCCACCAAAACCTCTTTTACTTTTTCAATTAATATTTACTAACATATTACAAATAAGTTATTTTTGTCACTTTAATAAAATAAAAAAACTACTCAAATATGTTAAATATATTAATTTTATAGTGCACATGTAGAAAAAAAAAATCGAGTTAAAATTTTATTGACAATAAATAAACTTTACTAAAATATTAGTCAACGGTTTTATTTAAAATATTAGATCTAAATATTACGATATATCGAATTATTGGTGCTATTAACGAACGTATTTGAAATATTAGTCGATGGTTTTGACGAATGTATAACTCGAAACAAATATACCAAATAGAGATATACTCCGTATTGAATGATCAACTCCTTTCGATATACTCGAAACAACCAAACATACCAAATACGAAGTATATCGAAACCACCAAATACCAAATAAACCCAGTTCCTCAATTTTCACTCCTTTGTCAATCATTCATCCAAAATCCTTCACTTCATCAAATAAACCTAGATCATTCATCATAAATCAACTGCATAAACCTATTTCGATTTCGATTAATCAAAAATCAACCAATTAAAGATCATCTTTTTCAACCAAAATTCAAAAATAAACATTCATTTGTTTCGATTTGGGATTATTTTCAATTTCGATTTACATAAACCTTTTTTCGAGTTTCGATTTACAATTAAACCTTAATCGCCTTCATTTATTTTCGATTTACAAATAAAGATAATTTCATTCGATTTGGTATTAATTTTTTCGATCGTTTTGGGGTTTATTTTCGCCAGATTTAGGGATTAGTTTTGGGATTAATTTTTGGGATTATTTTCGCCAGATTTGAGGTTTATTTTCGCGAGATTGATGAAGGTGAGTTCTTCAGACGGCTGGGTTTCACCATCAACAATCAGTTAACCTTCAAGGCTTCAACAAGTAGGTAAAATCTTGTTTTTTTATTTTCTTCCTTGACTTAGCTATATTCTTTTGATTACTTTCCGAAATCGTTTTTGCAAATTTGTTAAGTCTTTGATTTTGATTTTGATTTTGTCGTCGATTTCAAAATAGGTCAAAATCTATCAAAATTGAGTTCATTTTGCAAACAATTAAAAAATAAAACCTTTTTTTATATGCTCATATT
This sequence comes from Silene latifolia, assembly GCF_048544455.1. NCBI lineage: Eukaryota > Viridiplantae > Streptophyta > Magnoliopsida > Caryophyllales > Caryophyllaceae > Silene > Silene latifolia. Next base: position 73,266,574 of record NC_133529.1, on the reverse strand, counting down.
TTTTTATTTCAATTTAAGATGCAATTCAAGATTTAATTTATAAATTGATTGGTTTTCTTTCTTCTTTTATTTTCCGCAGAAATGGCAGGGAGAGGCTGACACTTGCTTTGGTTTATCCTCTTTAATTGTATCCAAGCAATCAGAAGCTACCACCTATCGGGTCACCAACATAATTACCATTCTCAACTCAGGGTCATGGGTTGCCCCTGAGTTATTCAAGGTCGCCAAAATCATGTTGTTAATCCTAGTTTAAGGAGTCATTAGCGTGACCCGACAAGGTCACGACCCAGTCGGTGACCTTGCTTGGGGGTGGTCTAAGGGCTTTCTCATGATATTTGCAAGTTGGAGGCTAGACTTAACATGTATAAGAATGATAAAACATTCCTGTATCCTTTCCCTAACATAATGACAATGAGTGTCAAGATGTTATGTTCTTTCATGAAAGACTGGATTAAGTGCTATATGTTCTACTTCTCTTGGTCACATGGTATCAGAGCTTATGGCAAAAGACCTGGGTATGATGATTTAAACCGAGCCTTTAATTGCAACTGTTGGAAAAAAAACACGGTTAGCTTTGACAGCTAGAACAGAGCCTTAATTGGAAAAGAGGCTTAATTTCCCCTAGTCTATATTCTATATAATATAATAAAACAACAACCACAATATATTTTTTCCCTCCAACTTTGAAATCCCTTGAAAATAGCAACTAACTAAGTAGCCAAATACATGAAATTTCTTTTATATTCTTACTAATTTCTCTATATTCTAAGATCTCCGTAATATAATAGTTGGTTTAAAATTTTATGATCTATATAATATAATAAAACAACAACCACAATATGTTTTTTCCCTCCAACTTTGGAATCCCTTGAAAATAGCAACTAACTAAATAGCCAAATACATGAAATTTCTTTTATATTCTTACTAATTTCTCTATATTCTAAGATCTCCGTAATATAATAGTTGGTTTAAAATTTTATGATGATTTCAAAATAATTTTCATATCCTATACAGTGTATACAATAAATTTATCATGGAATAATTTTATAATCTATATAATAACATAAAAAGCCTAACTTGAGCACCATATTGTGACATATGGCGGTCTTAGGATCTCCAAGAAATAAGTTGTTTTTAGCATTTTGTTTAATCCTACAATTAATAATTAATTAAGACGTCATAATTAATTTTACTTTTTATGTCTCTAGCCCCTAAAGCTAGATTGAGCAGCTAACAAAACGACACGCGACGAAATAAAATTACGTGGTAGATTAATTTTTTTTAAAAATAAAATAAAATTGAACACGAAAAGGCACAGTAGTAATCAACAATCTTAGGTAAACATTCATCTCCATATTGTTACTCCACTCCATAATCAATATACTTATCCTTCTTTAGTGCAAAACTTTTCATATTCTATAATTATGAAAATTCAATAAAATTTTCATCTCCTTATTGGCACTCCACTCCATAATCACAATATTTATCTCTTTAATGCAAAACTTTTCATATTTTATAATTATGAAAATTCAACAAATTTTATATATAAAAGGAGATCAATTAATAAGAAACTCTAACATATTCCTAGCCAAAAAAAATAAAAAAAATCATCGAGAAGTTTATCCTTTTTATGCTTTACTCAATTTTCATTTGTTTGTTTTTTCAAAGGTTTATGTTGATGAGATTAGAGGAAGAATAGAAGAAAATATAAGAATATAACAAGCATTTGTAATGTATAGATCTGTTCTTAGCATTGTCGAATGTTGATGATGACATTTGAGATCATTGATTATCAAATACGACTATTTCCAATTATAATCATAGTTTTGTAGTTTCTATTGATAGAATCATGTTTCGGTAATTTTTTTAGTCTATTCAAAATTGATAATATGTAGAAACTTTGTTGGGATTGTATTATGTACAATGATAAATTATAGATGTATCGACCAAGTAAAGCAAGTTTAGTGTAAGTATAGTACTCTGTATTCTCTTATATTTTTAACGAAGTCGGTTAAAAAGGTAGCATGTTTTTATTTGATCTTTTAAAGTGAGAATTTTCATGAATATCTATGTGATTTTATTTATCATACTTCTCTCATTTATTTATTTTTTCATAGATTAAACGGTTAAAAGAAAATGAGTGAAAAAATTTTTAATTATTAAATATAATTAATTATCTCTAAACTTACAATTATGATTAATACTACCTATTATTTCTATAATAATCATCATTTTAATAAAGTTTAAATCTAAGAAAGAATCATATTTAGTGTCGAGCAAAAACGATATCACTCGAAATAATAAATACATGATTCAATGGGGAAAAAAATTAAATAACCAGGTATAGAAGTCCCGTGATTTTTCACGGGAAATTAAACTAGTTTATAATACAAAACAATACAACGAGCAACAAAACATGTGGAAACACGGTTAAAAATAACATTTAATGTACTTTTTTATGATTTAATTTAATAAATAGTGAACCATTCTTTTAATAAATAGTAACTCACGATTCGCACACAAACATGTGCAAAATTGTTTTGAATCAAATTGCACGTTATTTATTTATATTATTATAGAGTATGGTTAGTTAGTGTATTTTCAATATATGTGGATGTTCTGTTACTCTTTGAAAAATGGATGAATTGTGAGGTGTGCAAAATTAAGTTGGTTGGTTAACTCATGTCTTCAATTCATAAACTTTGGAACTTTCTCTAACCGATAGTAAACGGCGCATTCAGAGTGACTATGAATTTACGTATTAGGCTAAATCGGGGTCGAGATATTTCGATTTGTTTTCTTTTTATTAAGCTATGTCGATTTCCTATCATCAATATGTGATAGTTCGGCTTTTAGTAATAGTGATTATGTTATTAACATATATTCATGCTTCCAAGTTATGATCAATAATTTGAAGTTAAACTTTTAACGGATGTTTATGAATATTTTACTCATTTTTAAATATTTCACATATATATATACAAATTATTTTAAATTAATTTTAAATGATGCTTAAAAAATGTTTACAAGTATACCCGTGCAACTTGCACGGGGTTTAAGCTAGTTTGATATAAAATGGGCCACACATAGACCTGTCAAACGGGTCAGGCGGGTCGGGTCCCGGGTCGGGTCATACGGGTCGGGTCAGAATACGGGTCGGGTCAAATACGGGTCGGGTCAGATACGAGTCGGGTCATACGGGTCACGGGTCGGGTTAGGGTCAGAATACGGGTCAAGAAATAATTTTTAACGCCTTTTTTAAACGATTTTTTAAATTTAAAAAATATTTTTTCAAAAATTAAAATATATTTAAAATTATTATTTTAGTCATATTCATCATATACAATAATTATATTGATATAATTATTAAAATAAAGTTTTTTTAATAATTATTTTATTATTAAATATTATAAAAGTTATATAAAATTGACTTTTTAGTTGAATTTTTAATTTTAAGTAATAAAAAAATAATTTTTTAACTATATTTTCAAATATAATATATAAATAATAATATTTTTAATAAAATTCATGATTTTCCCTTGACCTAACGGGTCGACCCGTTCGGGTCGGGTCTTGACCCTAAAATAACGGGTCATTTTGGGTTCGGGTCAAACGGGTCGCGGGTCGAAAAAACCGGGTTTGTAACCATAAGAAAACGGGTCGGGTCGGGTTTTCGGGTCGGGTCAAGTTTTGACAGGTCTAGCCACACATGTGAGGAGGGAGTGTGAAGAAACCCTTATAAATACCCACATATTAGTGTCCCGCATTGATAAAAGATGAGAGAGTTTACCACTTTATAAGCTAAGGAGCTGCTCATCCATTGCCAATGAGTTTTAGAGTGGAACCTCCTTAAACTTATAAAGCAGACTCTTTTCCCTCCACTTAAGTGTGACCCAGACCCGTTGCATAATTTAACACACACAAAATAAATCGTTGTTAATTTCTTTAGTTTTACGTAATTTACTGTTGGAAAATATTTAAAGTTATTAGGCCTCGTATTTCGCACCGACCAGGCTAGAATCAGCATAGCAGTTTAATTAAGCTTGGCACCAGACAGGAGAGGATACTAACGATCAAATGTAAGGACAACTTTTGACTAAGTCAAAAATATTCACATAGAATGATAATTAACACATTATATGGTAATTAAGACGATGATAATGCAAAAGATATTGCTATAAAGAGGAGCGTTAAACGGGTAATGAAGCACATAAATGGAGGCAATTAATAGCGTCATTAATGGAGAATATTTCCCTTAAATGGGAGATAATTGTCTTACCGTTGGAGAAGGGTATAAAAGGAGAAGCAAGCATCACAAGAAGACACATTATAATCATACACGATACAAGCAATACCATACTTAGAGAATACATTGCAATGTTTCATATAATTGTTCTATAGTTATCCTAAAATACATAGTGAAATTCTCTTCTGGCTTGGTGCCCATGGACCATGGTTTTTTTTCCCATTTAAGGATTTTTCCACGTATAAATCTTGTCGTCTTGTCATTCTTATTTACGTTATTCCTTACTTGTTCATTCTTGTCCTGCATTAGAATGACCCAAAGGTACCCACCGTGGGAGATCCTAGCTCTTTAAAACCTTTTTTCCTTTATCAGCCTACAAATATCCTAAACTCGCAAAAAAAAAAATGGCCACCCCTACCATTAACGAACAATTAAACACTGCCAAGTAACAACTCACAGAGATGGAGAGTGAAAAAAAAGACTCAAACTAAGGCTGAAAGAATCTGAGTCGGCCCTAAAACAAAATCTCAGAAAACCCAAAGAGCTGGCTCAAGAATCCACCCAAGACAATTATGATGGCAAGCACAATGACGAAGTTCAATTGTTGATTCCTAGAGGTATCGAAGTAACTTCTCAAAACCCTTTCGAGTAACTAAGGAACATTTGTTTGTTCATTACTTCATTAAAAGCACTATGCCATTGGTGGAATCGCAACCTTGGTCATGCAAAGGCGCAAATTTCTCAAAAGTTCGTTGAAAACTTATAGTATAAATTATCATTTGTTGATAATTGCCGCCACAAAAAAATGAGATTTTCCTAGGAATAGAATTGTTTCCATGTATAGCAACCACGTTAAGTACTAATGCTCTAAAACAAATCCTATACAACTATACAAGTCATTAATAGAGTAAAATATAGTGTACCAAAAGTGTCAAGTTAATGCTACGTTTCGATGTATAATTAGCTATGATTATTCTGGAAATGGATCCTCTCCATTTCCTTTCTCTCCATTTCCTCTCACAATCTATTTAAATAATAATTACCCCTTTATTCTCATTTCTCCTTTATTTTTATGCGTAAATTTATAACCGTTAGATGTTGCCAAAATACGATCCGGACCATTCATAGGAACTTACCTCTCCATTTCTTTTTAGGAAATGGAGAGAAATTGGGCTCGATTATTCTATAATGCATGCTTAAGTACGTACAAATGATGCTCCCTATTTAACTTTTCATGAACTAGCTATAGCTATAGCTATGCTACCCAGCTACGCAATTTAACTAACCAATTAAGCTTAATGAAACTCATTATTAAATTAATACATTCATCATATGCTAACTAGCTAGCTAGCTCGATCTTTAACTAATTAAGTTATTAACTCCTTTTCGTATACTTTTCGTAGCTAATCGGTTTCGTATTCGATCTCCACTATTTCTTTCAATGTCTTTTTAGCATACTTATAGGCTAATTGCATGCTTAGACACATCCTTAATTATCTTTTTTAAGTATTTATATGCCTATATCATCATATACACCAATTGAATTTCTATCTGTAGCAAAATAACTTTTATTAAGTATAACGTCTCGTTCAGTGGCGGAGCCCGAATTGAATCCAGCGAGAGCGAAAAATCTCAGCGAAGGTGAACAGGTAATGTAAAGAATGAAACGATATATGTAATTGTATTGATCAATTTCTCAGTACAAGATGATGGTATATATATACTAGATTACAAGAGCTAATTTTCCTAAACATAAGCTAACAAAGACCACATAATATGGATACATAAGACTAGTAAAGGAAAAGGACTTTCACTACCAATATACAAGAGAATATGAGGAAAAATAGGAGTTACGTATGACTAGAATTAGTAGCTACTTGAGTGCTGAATGTGGACACTTCAGAGATGGGATTAATATCCTTAACACGCTCCCGCAAGATGGACGGTCGCAGAGTAAGGCCAATCTTGGAAGTAAGTAGTGTGAACCGTGACCTTGACAAGGGTTTAGTAAGAGTGTCAGCGATTTCATCGTCACCATTAACATGTTAAATACGAATAGTACCTAACTGAACTTGTTCCCGAACAAAATGAAAACTTAATGCGAGATGCTTCATACGGGAACGGAAAATAGGATTAACGGAATAGTTAGTAGCACCTAGGTTGTCACAAAAAACGACTTGGGCAGACGGTAAAGAAATTCCCAGCTCAGTAAACAACGATTTGAACCATAGGAGCTCAGATGTAGTATCGGCAATAATACCTCTAAATTCCGCTTCAGTAGAGGACCTGGACAAGGCTCGTTGTTTTTTGCTTGACCGGGAGATAGGATTCTGACTAATAAAGACGACATACCCGGTGGTACAAATATAGTCATGGCGATCACCACTCAAATCAGCATCACAAAATGCGTGGAGATTAAACGGAGTATGCTTGAGCAAGTGTATACCGTGATTAATAATACCCTTCAAGAATCGAAGTAGCCTTTTTAGAGCAGACCAATGCAACGACGTTGGATGCGTGAGAAATTGGGCGAGCTTGTTGACGGAAAAAGCAATGTTAGGTCGCGTAAGTGAAGGATACTGGAGACGCCCAACAATTGCACGATACTTGGACTCATTTTGAATCAGTTTATCATCCTCACGTTCAAGGTGTGGATAAGAGAGCATATGAGTGGTGGACGAGCTGCAGTCGAGCATATCATAGCGTGTAAGAATGTCGGAGATATACTTCGACTGATTAAGATGCAAGCCAGCGGATGTTAGAGTGACTTCCATGCCTAGGAAATAAGATATACAACCAAGGTCTTTAAGCGAAAAGCGAGAGGATATAGTTACAATAAACTTGTTAACCTTAGTCGGAGCAGAACCTGTAACAACTATATCATCGACATAAACAAGAGCATACAAATGGATATTAGACCGATCAAAAATAAAGAGCGAGGGGTTGGATAAAGAGCTGCGAAAACCATAAGAAAAAAAATAAATTTTGAGTTCAGTAAACCAAGCACGAGGTGCTTGTTTAAGACCATAAATAGCTTTGCGTAATTTACAAATGTAATTGGGAAAATCGGGATTATCAAAACCTGGACGTTGGACCATGTAAACATCCTCGGTCAACTGGCCTTGCAAAAAGGCATTATTAACATCGATCTGACGAAGCGACCAACCATGCATAACAGCTAGGGAGAGTATGAGACGAATTGTGGTGGGTTTTATGACGGGGCTAATTAATGGTTTCAGAATAATCAAGGCCGGGTCGTTGATGAAAGCCCTTTGCAACATGACGAGCCTTGTGTTGCTTAAGACTTCCATCGGGATTGTATTTAATTCGAAACACCCATTTTTCAACCGATGATATTTGGAATTGAATTAGGTGGAACGAGGAACCAAGTGTCATTGCGGGTAAAGCATCGAACTCCGCCTTCATAGCAGCGTGCCACAAAGGGTCGATGAGGGCTTGTTTAACAGTAGACGGGGTTACAAATTGGGTGGGATGAGTGAATAGTTTATCATACTTCGGGTTGGGCTTGCGGATATTGTTGGAGAGGCGTGTAATGGCTCGAGGTTGAGGAGTGGGAGGAGGAGGAGGAGGAGGAGGAGGAGGAGGGTGTGGGGACGGAGACGAGGTCGGGGACACGACAAGGGAGGAGGCAGGGGATGAATGAAGGGACGGCGTGGTAGGATTGGGTGTAGGTGTGGTGTCGGGAGTGGTAGTGGGTGCAGGAGTGGTGGCGGGGGAGGTGGTGGTGTCGGAGTTCGTGGGTGGTGGGGAGGAAGAGGAGGTAATCGGTATAGCGAAGGTGCACCAATCAGTGGAGGTAATTGTTGATGGGGGAGTTTTGAGTTTTAGAATGTCAGAATATGGGAATTGATTATCAACGAATTGAACGTGATGGGAAGTATATATACGGGACGTGATTGGGACAAAAGAACTCGAGTTCTTGGACAAAAGACTCGAATTGGACAGTGCAACGAACTATTTGATTGTGAATAAAAGGACTGAAATTTTGGACAGACAAGGAGGAATTAAACAGTCGAAATGACTGTTCAATTCCCGGAATGAAAGAAAAAGAGACACTTGAGCCCGGCTTTGCACTCGACAAATACCGCTTGAATGACATGACTCGAACAAGATATGTTTTAATCCGAACACGAAGCAATAGATTAAAACTAAGACTAATCCCAATACTAAGTAAAGGACTCGTCCAACCTCAAGCACTAAGCAAAGAGGACTATTGAAGCACTAAGCAAAGAATAGAATTTTGATGAAGAAAACACTCGGTTTCTTACTCGGTTTTTAACTCAATCAAATCTGCCATTTTACATCCAAGGACTTGGTTTATATAGTACCCAAGCCTTCTAAACTTAACCACCTATTTTACATCCAAGGTCTAGTATTAAACAAGTAAGAAAACAAATAAAAAGATGATAATCAACTCCTAGGCAGCCGTGCACCATCCAACAACAAGAACAATCCAAATGTTCTTCTCTAGGTCTTACCTAAGGCTTACAACAATAGGGACATAAGAGCTACCTAGAGAACATAAATTTGGAGCCTTCTTTGGTCAAGATTCCAGCTGAAATAATCCATAGAAAGCAGCCCCCAAAGCCCTTACACAAGCCTTACAAAAATGTAAGAGTGAAAGCGACATTTGGAACTTCCTTGAAAGCGACATTTGATCTTATTTTGAATATGATAAAACAGCCTCCTTGGACTGTTTCTGGCCAGACAAGGTCTCTTATTTTGTCCTAGGATGGTCTTGATTTATTACTATAAAGGATAGGACCATTTGGAAGCGAACTAAGGTCGATTGTTGAAAACCGATAAACTTGTTACTCGGTTTTGTCTTGTGATTTTATCTTAGCTCGGATCCTTATTTAAATAAAAGTCCATAGGCAAAAAGTCTCAAAATTCATTAAAGAATTGAGACGTGACAAAAATTACTGTGCTTTCTTAGACGAATTTTGAGTTTGGACCTTGAATTGCGTGAAGGATCAAAATCGGGTAAAAGGGTGTTTCGTGTGGCTGCCCGTTTTGTTTCAGTCCCTCCCTCTTCAAAAAGGATTTGTCCTCAAGTCCTGGACATCATCATTCTCGACCTCATCATGATATGGTTTCGAATTACCAATGTTAAATGTGCTACGGATTCCCGAAAGATCGACCTTGCACTTGTTGGACTCAATTCTCTTGATGACCTTGCATTGACCTCATCACTTGCCATGAGCTTGTTCTTTTCATTCTTGGTGACCCTTTTCTTGCTGAAATGTACCCATACTTGACCTCCGGGATCAAAAATTTTGGTTTGCATTGGAAACTTGGACCTTTCCTCACAAGCCCCATTGTTCTTCTCGGTTTGAGTATGGATGGGGAGCCTCCTTTTAACTCGTTTCTTGGCTCCTTTCCATTCCTCAACAATTGGCTCGAAATTTTTCATTTGGACAGCCTCATTGCCGTGGCCATTGCCACTAGCCTTGCACTCAAATTGAAATGAGCTAGTTAAACTTGGATTAGAGAATGTAGTAGGCTCACATTGTAAGCCTTCAAAGAAACCCTCGGTTTGATCTTTCCATTTGAGTAATGCTTGGACCCTTTGCTCCTTGAACTCATCTTTGGCATGGACAACATGGACACTCTCCATACCGCTCACCTATTGACTTAGCCTCTCAATATGATTACTAGAAGCTCTCCAAGTAACCAAGACAAGACCCATATCCGACTCCGCCAAATCATCACCCATTTCCTCATGACCCATTTCTTTCCCATCCTCATTACATACAAGGACCTCATCATCACCCCAATGCACTACCTCAAATGTGTTAAAGGCTTTCTTTGTTGGGCATTATTTAGCAAAGTGACCAAAGCCTTGACATTGACAACATTTTTTGAGGGTAGTGGCCTGATTTTATGAGGGTTCGGTTTCCTTACCCTTGTTAAGAGTTATGGTTTCGTTTATAGGGTTTGGTTCAAAAACCTTGGTCTCGGTTTGAGCTTGGTGGGGGACTGTTTTGGAGGACAATTTCGTGGTGATAGGCTTATTCATTTCGGTTTTGGGTTGGGGTTTATAGGGGACTGTTTTAGATGCCCATTTTGTCGTGGTAGACATGTTTCTGATGTAGTCTCTAGGCACAAACTTTCTCATAAGCTTCTCGTTCAACTTAGACCATGACTTAATAGGTTCCTTACCACATCTTCTCCTTTGAAATTTTAAGTTCTCATAACAAAGAAAAGCATGGCCTTTGAGTTTCAAGATTGCAACTTTAAAAGATTTGCTATCCGAATAATATTTAAAGTCAAAGACTCTTTCCATTGTCTCAAACCAATCTAACCAATCATCGGGGTTTGAGCTACCATAAAAATCAGGAGTTACTACCTTTAAATCCTTGGTGTGCTCTTGTTGGAAAGCTTTGGCCATAGAATACTCCGAATCCGAGTTGGGCTCACCTTCATTAACACTTTGAGCAACCTCTTGTTCTCTTTCTCTCCCTATGAACCCACGACATCTATCTCTGCCCGGTGGTGGTTGTGGTGGTGGTCTTCCTCCTCCTCTCGGTGGTGTAGGGACGTTTGCCATCAATGTAGTCATGGATTCCAAGATTAAATCGACATTTGTTGCTAGCCGATCAAACTTTTGTTCAAGACTAAGCATTCTCTCTTCACTCGTCTCACTCATGGCTGTTTTTGTGTGTTGAGTTTATGGATTCAAGTACCTAAGAGGGGGAGGGGGTGAATTAGGTACTATTTAAAATTTTAACTTCAACTTTATTAATTTAAAGTGAGTTGTAGGAACGAAAGAGATGAGAGAATACTTCGAATAATATTGCAAGATTAAACGAGTATTAAAATGAGTGTTTGCTGAAGTATGAAAGTAACAACTGTTCTGACTGTAGCTATTTGTCTCGGTTTATGGAGTACAGACTGCAGACCAAATGTGACAGTATATGAAACTGTTACTTCGAAAGTTAAGCAAAGCAAAGCAAACAAAATAAAGAGCAGCGGAATAAAACCAAGAAGATCAAACACGATATTTTTGAATTGGTTCGGCAGGAACTCAAGTGCCTACGTCCAATCTACTTTTTATTGATTTATTTTAGTGATCTACTCCGACTACTAAAAACCCGTACAATAAAAAGACAACAACCTACTCCGGTTGTGACACAAGTTCAAGAACTACTCCGTTCTAGAACAAGTCAACTCGCAACCTATTCCGGTTGCCAAAGAGTTGAAGACTACTCCGTCCTAAACTCTACACACACACACACACTAAGAATGTTATAAGGATCAAGCTTCCACTAACTTATTCTTAAAAAGAATTGAGGTGGACAACTTTAAAAAAAGAACAATTCATAAGTGAGAGAGTCTAGTATATTAAAGTAACAGTAGCCATGATTGTAACACTTGAAGACTTTTAAAAGCTTTGCAAAGTAAAGACTCGGTTTTTAAGCTTTGAAAAACAATTTGCAAACTTAGATTAAATCTCAGAAAAAGTCTTGGAGTTTTGAGAGGGTGATGCACGCCTTTTATAGAGAGGATGAGCAAGGGGGTTGTTAGGGTTTTGAGGGTCAAAGACCATCACATGTGATGAGTCTCAACAACCTCCCAAACTTGCACAAAAGAAGGTTCTTATTCAAAAGGCAAAAGAGAGAAAGAGTGTTTGAGATTATCCAAAAGTGACCACAAGTTTTCAGAAAACAAAGGATGTGAAACAAGTCACATGATGACAAGCTTTCACAAAAATGGCAAAAAGCAAACCTTTCTTTATGAAAGACCAAATGGTCAAAATATCACAAAGAGGAAACAATTTGAAAATGATAATTACTCAAACCACTTTTTCTAGAAGGCCAAATCCTTGTTAAAATCTGAAAGTTATCTTTCAAAATATAAGACACGTTGTCTTTTGAAAGATAAGAAAGTGCTCAAGTGTTACGAATTGAGGCAACAGTCTAGGCTGCTGTTTACTTGTGAAAGTAACAGTGGTCTTGACTGTTTCTATTACTTTAAAATACTTTACTTTCTAACTTGTACATTAGATGACGCCTAGGACTCAATACAATAGGATGATCAACAACTCAACACTTCTTAATCCAAGCTTGATTTAACCATAAATCCTGAAAAGGTAAACTAAGAAGGCACACATTAAATGGGCATGTTATCATCAATCAAAGGAACCCAACAAATTCCCCCTTTGATGATGACAAGCCCTAAAATGAATGTAAGCAATGTAAACACCTTATTTCAAGATTTTAATCAAGCAAGATCATATGAGAGAAGGGACTATATTACCTTATGAAGCAAGAACTTAGATCATACTTACCATCGCAAGTTTACATTACCCCAAAACAAGATTCAAAGTTGTGAAGGTTAGGCCTAGTTATGAGTTAACTAATATGCAAAGAGATTAAGAGCATGAGTTTACCTTTTCCCCCTCTTGACATCATCAAAAAGGGCATGGATGTCAAAAGCATTCAAGATCAAACACACATAAGAAAACACAAAAAGACACATATAAACGTGACAAGATAACAAGGTCAACACAAACATACGGTTTAACATAGTCTAACCATAGTTCACCATGGCTAAAAGTAGTTTAACATACACCACCAAACAAAATATTAAGAGTGAAAAAAGTTTTGAAAAAGGGCGCAACAAGGTGGGACAAAAGCAAGGATAATATGGGAAGGGGAGTTTGTTTAAGGGGAGGAGGCTTATCACCATCCGACTCTTCACCCAAGGGATCCTCATCCAACGGGTCAGCTACACCATCGTCACCGTGCTCCTTGGTTGAGACAAGAGTGGAAATGATATCCACTTCTCCACGAATCATGTCCACGGTGGAAGCAAGAGCCGAGATAGCCGCATCTTTTTGAAGCGCATCTTGCTTCACCCAAGCACTCAAATACGCAATGGCTTGAAATACTTCACTCAAACTACATGTACCAACATGACTAGAAGACCCACCCTCCGGATCCGTTTTGATTTTCACCAAAATAAGTTCATCATTTTCAGCCTTAATCAACATTTTTCCCATTTGCCCGTCACTCATCGTGTCACACATATCCAAAGATCCCACACTAGAGCTAATAAGAACTCCTTGTGCCTTAAGCACCACCGACAACCACATACCGTAGGGAAGATGAAGGACACTTTTTGAGGGTTTTCGGAGTTTAGCCGAGATGAGGGCAAAGCGTTTGAACATTAGCCCAATAAGATTGACCTTTTTGTGAGTGGCTATGTGATAGATGAGGTATTGTTGAGCTATGGATAATTTGCCCCGATCACCCGAAGGGTAAAGGGAGAGACACAGTATGTTGAAAATTAGGCGAAGGGAAGGGGGTAACTGCGATGAAGTAGCTTTATCCTTTCTTTTATTTATTTTCTTTGACGGAGTCGGAGTGGGATCGGCAGACATAGACGGATTCTCAGTTGTACTCGCCGTAGTTTCTTCACTTTCATCAATATCCACATTCACAGTTTCGATGGAGGAGTTGGGGACCGCAGTATTCTTTTTGCGACCACCTCGGTTTCGACGTCCAACCATGGTGGAGATTGGGACATCGTCAGATGGGATCGTGGTTGGTGGAATAGTGGCAAGAGGTGTTGGGTGAGGGTTTACTGGTTCTGGGTTAGGGGTAGGTGATGGAGTTGTGGATGGGTTTTGATGGCGAGGAAAGGCATAGGAGTCTTTTTGAGATGGCATTGTTTGAGAGGTAGGTGGTGGGTCTGTTGATGTGGATGGGTTAGTCATTTTCACGGGTTTGATGGGGATGGTGGTATTAAAGGAAGTTTTGACCATGGTGGGTAAAAGGAGGGTTTAATGGGTAGGTGAGATGGAGGGAGTTGAAGGTGAAAGGTTTGTGGGTTGAAGGGATTTGGACGGGATTAAGAGAGATAGGTGGCCCAAACAATAAATGAGGTGAGTGGGGTAGTTGGCCCAAAAAATTAATTTGATCACTCGAAATAAAACGCAAGGTAGCATAATATAAACGTAAATTTAGATATGAGGTTGAGTGATTATCGACTCACAAATATGGTGTCAATTTTCGGTCTAAAAATGATATGAATGCACTTAGAACACTTAAGAACATATGTCCATTTTAGTTTAATCAATTAAGGAAATTAGCAAAACTCACACTAAAAATCACAAGCAATTAATTAACCCAATTTCTAGTCTAAATTTCTCAAAATGTTCTCTTGCAAGTGGCTTAGTGAAAATGTCGGCAATTTGATTTTCGGTTTTGCAAAAGATAAGTCTAACATGTCCTTTCTCCACATGATCATGAATGAAATGGTGACGAATATCAATATGTTTGGTTTTAGAGTGTTGAATAGGATTTTTGGAAATATTTATTGCACTCGTATTATCACACATTATGGGAACGGAGTCAAAAATAATACCAAAATCCAAGAGTTGTTGTCTTACCCAAAAGAGTTGAGAACAACAATGTGCGGCACTAACATACTCGCTTTCGGCCGTTGAAAGGGCTACCGTGTTTTGTTTCTTTGAGCCCCAAGAAATCAAACAAGGACCCAAGAATGTTGCAATTCCGGAGGTGCTCTTTCTATCAACCGTGCACCCCGCATAGTCCGCATTCGAAAAGCCTATGAGATCAAAAGGACAATGTAAGGGATACCATAAGTAAAGATTTTGTATTCCAATCAAATACCGAAGAATTCGTTTAACGGCTTTAAAAATGGGATTCTTTCGGATTTGCTTGGAACCTAGCACATAAACAAACGCTAAAGAGAATGTCGGGACGACTTGCGGTCAAGTAGAGAAGTGAGCCTATCATACCTCTATACACATTTTCACTAACATTCTTACCGAGTTCATCTTTGTCCAATTTGGACCCGGCTACCATAGGTGTCTCGTGTGACCTACCATTTGTCATCCCAAATTTCTTAAGCATTTCCTTAATGTACTTTTGTTAATGAATCATGATTCCATCCTTTTATTGTTTAATTTGGAGCCCAAGGAAAAATTCTAGCTCACCCATCATGCTCATTTCAAACTCCGATTTCATTAGTTCCGAAAAATATAAGTAAAGGAGTTCATTTGTTGCACCAAATATAATGTCATCAACATATACTTGTACAACCAACAGTTCGTCTGACTGTGACTTTAAGAACAATGTTTTGTCAACGGAGCCTCTTTTAAAACCATTTTCAATAAGAAATTTAGACAATCTATCATACCAACACCTAGGTGCTTGTTTTAAACCATAAAGAGCTTTGTCTAATTTGAAAACATGGTTAGGCAAATCATTGTTCTCAAAACCCGGTGGTTTCTCTACAAAGACATCTTCTTCCAAATATCCATTTAAGAAAGCGGTTTTAACATCCATTTGGAAGAGTTTAATGCCTTTGTGAGCCGCAAAAGCTATAAGCAATCGTATGGCCTCAAGTCTAGCTACCGGTGCATAGGTCTCATCATAGTCAATACCTTCTTGATGGTTATAACCTTGCACCACTAGCCTAGCCTTGTTCCTTACAATTTCTCCCGAGTCATCAAGCTTATTGCGAAAGACCCACCAAGTACCAATGACGGTACGATTAGGCGGTCTAGGGACTAAGTGCCATACCTCATTTCTCTTGAATTGATTGAGTTCTTCTTGCATGGCAAGCAACCAGTCTGCACCAGTCAGAGCGACTGTTACATTTGAGGGTTCAATTTGAGAAAGGAAGGCATTGTGGGCACAATATTCGTTGAGATGAGCGAGATTGTTGAGGGATGATCTTGTTCGAATTCCAGAGTTGAGATCGCTTGTGAGATTGGATAGTGGATGAGAGCTTTGATGTTTCCACTTCTTTGGAACAACGGTTTCTTGTTCCCCCTCAGTAGCATCAGTCATGGTGACTGTTTCTTTTTGCTTGGAGTGATCTTCATCATCACTGTTTTGGGTTGATTCAGTTCTGGAGGTGGAGGCAACAGTCGTTGGGTCTGTTGCATCCAGAGAGGAAACAGCAGCAGGTGTGCTACGTGTTCCCCCTGAGCTGCTGACTTCCTTTGAAGGTAACAGTCCCTGTGTCTGTTGCGAATCATTGTTGAGAGCTTCTACTTCCTCGAACACGAAGTCCTTTCGAACAAGATCAATCTCAAACTCATCATCATCATCATCATCATCATCATCTTCCAACTTTTGTACCTGTCCAAGCACACTAGATTCATAAAAAATGACATGGATGCTTTCTTCAATCATTATGGTTCGTTTATTGTAAACTTTATAGGCCTTGCTATGATCGGAGTAGCCAATAAATACTCCTTCATCACTACGTGGATCGAACTTACCCAAGTTGTTTTTACCATTGTTATGAACAAAACATTTGCTTCCAAAACATCTAAAATATGAAATATTGGGGTTTCTTCCACGTAGCAATTCATAGGGAGTTTTATTCAATATACTCCTTATCATGACACGATTATGAATGTAGCAAGTGGTATTTACCGCTTCGGCCCAAAAGTTCTTAGGCAACTTACTACATAATAACATTGTTCTAGCCATACCTTCAAGGGTCCTATTCATCCTTTCAACCACACCATTTTGTTGTGGGGTTCTAGGAGCCGAGAAGTTATGGTCTACACCATTGTCATCACAATAAGCACCAAATGATGAGTTTTCGAATTCGGTTCCGTGATCGGTTCTTATTGAAAAAAGTTTTAAATCAAGTTTGTTTTGAATCTTTCTTAACCAAATTAGAAACTCATCAAATGCCTCATTCTTAGAGCTTAAGAAGAGTGCCCAAACGAACCTAGAGTAATCATCAACAATGACACACACATAACGACTACCACCTCTACTTCTAGTTCTCATTGGTCCACACAAGTCGATATGTAGGAGTTGTAAAGGTTAAGATGTACTCACAATTCTTTTGGATTTAAAGGAACTTCTAACATGCTTGCCTCTAGCACATTCATCACATACTTTATCAAAATCAAACTTCATATTGGGAATGCCTTCAACTAAGTCGAGTCTTTTAAGGGTATTAAGAGTCTTAGTACTAACATGACCAAACCTTTTATGCCATAACCAAGGATCATTGTTCATTACGCTCATGCAAGACATGGTGTGACCGGATAGAGTGTTCAAATTAGTTAAGTACACGTCTTTAACGCGTCTTCCTTCGAGTATTAGTTCATTAGTAGTGGCATCAATTATTCGACACATATTAGCACTAAATTCTACAATATTACCCTTATCACAAAGTTGAGAAATACTAAGGAGATTATGCTTCAAACCTTTGACAAGCCGCACGTTGTCGAAACAAAGTAATGGTGACTTACCAACCTTTCCAATGCCAATTAATTCACCTTTCTGTTTGTCACCAAACCTTACCGTGCCACCATTGTATGCTTTAAGTGAGAGGAATTGGCTTCTATCACCCGTCATATGACGAGAGCATCCACTATCCAAGTACCAATTGCGGCCGCCTCTCACCAAGCCCTGCACAAGATTAGATTTTGAGTTTAGGAACCCAAACAAACTTGGGTCCCTTTTGTGATCAACATATCTTACGGTGTCTTTCCTAATCCATAGTTGTTTTATTACTTTGATGTTCTTGTTAATGTCCTCAAATCTTTTTCTACAACCATTGAAAACATGACCATTCTTACCACAATAGTTGCAAATAATGTACTCGGGAAGACCCACGTATTTTCTTCTTCTAAAATCAGTTTTAGGCCTCTGGATGCAACAGTCGGTCTGACTGTTCCATTTGAAGCCCAAACCAGCAACTTTGTTACATCTCTCGATTTGACTTGTGAGAAAGTTTAACACGGTTTGACTTACTTCCCATTTTTCAGTGATGTTTTTGGCTTTTACAAGTTCATTGGTCAAGTCATTGACTCTTGAGAGGAGATGCAAATTCTTTTCTTTTTCCCTCTTGAGTTCATCATTGTTTACACTTTCTAAAGACAACCTTTTCTCAACTATGAAGTCATGGGTGTGGTTATTGAGTTTAGACACGAGATATCCGACCTTTTATTTAGACTCTTCATACTTAGATGTCATCTCATCAAGACGTTTGCTTAGATCAACGAATTCATCGGATCTATGATGAGGAGTAGATCTAGAAGTGCTACATTCGGGCATACCCTTTTGAAGAAAGGTAAGCCTTTCATGAAGAACTTCTATTTCTTTCTTAAGACACGCTACCTCATCTTTTAGACACTTGTTTTTATTAACCAAACATTCTATTTTCTCTTTGGACTTGTCTAAGTGTTTGTCAGAAGCAACAGTCCCAGACACTATTTCTCTTAGGTTTACAATCTCAACCACAAGGTCATAGACTTCATTTTTGAGAGCATCTTTGTCCTTCAAAAGATCATCACGTTCCTTGGTTAGTGAGGAAACTTGCATCACCAAGGTAGTGTTGACATTTTCAAGGTCAGAGACGTTCGTGGGGATCATCCTTAGACGCTCTAGTTCTTTAGTCAAATGTTTGTTTAACTTGTTGACTCTTTTAACTTCATCATAAGCCTTAGAGGTGACAGTGACGTTGTCTGTTGCTTTTAGTTCATTTTTAAGATTAAAGTTCTCTTGAGCAATTTCCTCAATCTCATTTTGCATTACCTCAAGCTTATCATTTTGAAACCGACACTTATCAAAAAGTTTGTCAAGAAGCTTACATACTTTCTCTTTGGAGTAAGTTCTAGCCTTGGCCTTTAGATGATTTACCTCGTTGTCGGAATCAGATTCGGAATCATCGGGATTAGCCATGAGGCATCTTAAGTGTTCGATTTTTGAGGTTTTTGAGACTTTTTCTTTAATATGATTTACAAGACACATTTTAGCCTCTAGTTCCTCCTCGATGAGTTCCTCATCTTCCTCGGAGTCGGACATTCCCCAAATAGCACTCATGACTTTATGTTTATAGTCCTTTTTAACCTTTTCTCTTCTTTCCTTTGATTTGATATCATCCCACTTGGGACATTCTTTAATTTGGTGAGTTTTATCACCACATTTAAAGCATCCCACGGTGGAGTTAGGGCGTTTCTTAGGAAAGCGTTTTTTCGAGTAATTATTAGTGAACCTTTTGTTTCCTTGACCATTGACTAACCCGGCTAGATTCCTTGTGAACATAGCAAACTCGTCTTCCTCCTCATCTTCTCCATCACTTGGAGAGGATGTGAGGGCGAGACTCTTTCCCTTTGAGGACTCACTAGAATGCTTGTCGAGAATAAACTCGTGAGCCATTAGTGATCCCATTAGTTCATGAAGAGATAAGGTTGATAAGTCTTTAGCTTCCTCTATGGCGGTGACCTTGGGTTGCCACTTAGAGGTTAGACTACGAAGGATTTTTCGAATGATGTCCTCGGACTCGAAATTCCTTTCTAGACTCTTAAGCTCATTAATAATACAAGAAAAACGTGAAGATAAACTATTTATGGACTCGTCCTTTGACATTCTAAACATCTCATATTGTTGCATGAGAAGGTCAACACGGTGTTTTCTTACTTGGGACGTCCCTTCATAGGCAAGTACAAGGGAATCCCAAATAGATTTTGCCGTAGGACATCCAGAGATTCGACTAACTTCCCCCTCACCAACACAACGTTGAAGAATCGACATTGCTTTGGAGTTCTTTTCTGCAAGTTTGAAGTTATTTTCATTGTAATCTCTTTCCTCTTTCGTTTTGGTGAAACCGTTTAAGATATCGGTTTCCTTAATAACAAGAGGTCCATTTTGGATGATGTTCCAACATTGATAGTCTATGCTTTTGATGTAATGTTCCATTTTGAGTTTCCACCATCCAAAATTCGCACCGGTAAAGATCGGGATCTTGGAGTGTTTCTCGGAATCCATTACCCACGAATCAAACTCTAAGGCGATTAGCCTCGATCAAGAGCACGAGGCTCTGATACCAATTGTTGAGTTTATGGATTCAAGTACCTAAGAGGGGGAGGGGGTGAATTAGGTACTATTTAAAAATTTTAACTTCAACTTTATTAATTTAAAGTGAGTTGTAGGAATGAAAGAGATGAGAGAATACTTCGAATAATATTGCAAGATTAAACGAGTATTAAAATGAGTGTTTGCTAAAGTATGAAAGTAACAACTGTTCTGACTGTAGCTATTTGTCTCAGTTTATGGAGTACAGGCTGCAGACCAAATGTGACAGTATATGAAACTGCTACTTCGAAAGTTAAGCAAAGCAAAGCAAACAAAATAAAGAGCAGCGAAATAAAACCAATAAGATCAAACACGAGATTTTTGAATTGGTTCGGCAAGAACTCAAGTGCCTACGTCCAATCTACTTTTTATTGATTTATTTTAGTGATCTACTCCGACTACTAAAAACCCGTACAATAAAAAGACAACAACCTACTCCGGTTGTGACACAAGTTCAAGAACTACTCCGTTCTAGAACAAGTCAACTCGCAACCTACTCCGGTTGCCAAAGAGTTGAAGACTACTCCGTCCTAAACTCTACACACACACTAAGAATGTTATAAGGATCAAGCTTCCACTAACTTATTCTTAAAAAGAATTGAGGTGGACAACTTTAAAAAAAGAATAATTCATAAGTGAGAGAGTCTAGTATATTAAAGTAACAGTAGCCATGATTGTAACACTTGAAGACTTTTTAAAGCTTTGCAAAGTAAAGACTCGGTTTTTAAGCTTTGAATTTTTTTTTTCAAACTTAGATTAAATCTCAGAAAAAGTCTTGGAGTTTTGAGAGGGTGAGGCACGCCTTTTATAGAGAGGATGAGCAAGGGGGTTGTTAGGTTTTTGAGGGTCAAAGACCATCACATGTGATGAGTCTCAACAACCTCCAAAACTTGCACAAAAGAAGGTTCTTTAAAAGGCAAAAGAGAGAAAGAGTGTTTGAGATTATCCAAAAGTGACCACAAGTTTTCAGAAAACAAAGGATGTGAAACAAGTCACATGATGACAAGCTTTCACAAAAATGGCAAAAAGCAAACCTTTCTTTATGAAAGACCAAAGGGTCAAAATAGCACAAAGGGGAAACAATTTGAAAATGATAATTACTCAAACCACTTTTTCTAGAAGGCCAAATCCTTGTAAAAATTTGAAAGTTATCTTTCAAAATATGAGACACGTAAATGGCTTTTGAAAGATAAGAAAGTGCTTAAGTGTTACGAATTGAGGCAACAGTCCAGGTTGCTGTTTACTTGTGAAAGTAACATTGGTCTTGACTGTTTCTATTACTTTAAAATACTTTACTTTCTAACTTGTACATTAGATGACGCCTAGGACTCAATACAATAGGATGATCAACAACTCAACACTTTTTAATCCAAGCTTGATTTAACCATAAATCCTAAAAAGTTAACTAAGAAAGCACACATTAAATGGGCATGTTATCATCAATCAAAGGAACCCAACATTGTGGTTTTTTGATATAGTTAAGGATATCACTACTACAGATACAGGCTATAACAACGGGTAAAAACCGTTGTAAAAACAAAAAAGCGGACGTTGTTAAAGCGGCCGTTGTAAAAGGTATTTACAACGGTTAGGTTATTTACTTAAACCGTTGTCGAAAGTATTAACCACGGTTAAAAGCCGTTGTTGTTGCGTGTAAGCCGTTGTGGAAAGTGTTTCAAAAATTTGGTGGGAATAATATAACAACGGTTGTCATATGTATAACCGTTGTTGTAACTTTCCCTCCAAAATTGTGAAGACTTTTAACAACGGGTATATGCTACATACCCGTTGTTGAAATTTGTAGTAACAACGGTTCTTAGTTTAAAACCCGTTGTTGTAACTTTCCCTCCAAAATTGTAAAGACTTTTAACAACGGTTCTTCGTTTAAAACCAGCACCAGCATAAATCACAGCTGGGTTCATCAGAACTCAATAGATTCAATTCAACCACAACATCAAGATCATCATATATATATATATATATATATATATATATATATATATATATATATATATATATATATATATATATATATATATATATATATATATATATATATACTTACAAGGAGTTAAATTTACATGAACTAATCATTCCCTAACTTCAACAAAAAATTTACTAATAAGTTTCGATCTAAACTCGAGTATCATGCATTTCTATTTTCTAAGACGTATTTGCCCAACATGTCCCTTACCTCGTCTATATCTACACTTGAGTACTGCTGAATCTCTTGTGACGGGTTGATTATATACTGCGGAAAAAACAAAGACAAGACATTATTGTAACAACATCAAATCTTTGCATAGCAACATCATGGTATAGCAAAAGCAAGACAAGACAACATCGACTCTAATTTAAAAAAAGTAATAAACACATTATTAAATTACTAACTTTTTCTGGAATAAGGATATATCTTCGCCTAATAATCTCCAACATGAACCGACAAACGTAGTATCCACATTGTATGCTATCCTACTGGGCGAGGGCCTATTATTACATAAAAACAAAGAGAGAGAGAAGGCTCACATCAGAATCTTGAACTTTAGGTATTGTATTAGTATTAAACACATATTTTTGCACTTAATGTATTGTATTTGAGCACGTACCCCTGTTATCGTAATAAAATCAGGGCCATCATCAGAATATTTCATGGGTTGATCCTGATCATTAGCTCTTCTCTTCTCAAAGGCCCTTTTTAAAAAAAAATAAAAGGAGGCAGAAACTCATTTTTTTAGGGGCAAAAATGAGTTTTTTGCTATAAATAAAAATTGAAACTTAATGTTATTATAAATAAATCAGTATTATAAACTTACTTATTAATCAAGCGCTTAAAAGTCTCGCTTGGTTGATTATGTAAACAATCAACCAAAAAAACTTTCTTCTTTGTCGATGATGGTCGCTAGCACCCAATGAGTCCTACATCAAGAGACATCATCATTATTAACAAGTACATATATTAGTTATGAAAATGCAATTGTAGGGGGAAACATAATATTAATTTGTTTATTACCCTTTTTCATTATAAGGGGCAAAAATCAGCTTCTTGGTTGTCGCCAATTGCTGAGCAATATAATCTACCCGATCAAAGATAAAACATAGGGGCACAGGAATCCGTATTGATCAGATGGAATCTTCTTCTCGGGGATCACTCTCAATTTCAATATCCTACATTATTACGGTATTAATTCCGGTATTTAAAATACTATCTAGTAGTCAGAATATTAGAATATGAAATTATTTATTAAGAAACTTACTTCATCCAAACAAATAGGTGTTGGACATCAATCTGGTCTAGGCTAGCCCAAATGGCTAGCATATCCCATGACATAAGTGCTTCGCGCTCAACCCCTAGAATATCCTCCTCGAGCGGAATAACTATCAATTGCTCGGTGGCTATGTGACGGTTAGCCTCCTCATGCAGTTTCTCATCGTCACCGTTCTTACTTTTTGCATGTAATCCTTCCCAGAATATTGTGAGTCGTTTAAACACTACAAAAAAAGGTTCCATAGCGACGGAAAACTCCGTCGCAAATATGTCAATCCCGTCGCAAAAATAGATCTTGCGACGGAATTGCGACGGATTTAATCCGTCGCTCAATTTCGTCGCAAATTTTGGTTTTGCGACGGGAATTCGTCGTCATTCTGAATACTTCGATCTCGTCAAATACCCGTCGCAAAATAGTGAGTTGCGACGGAAAATCCGTCGCATATCACTGTTCATTGAAGGCCACGTGGTCACTAAAGTTAAACAGGAAGTCAAAATCTGCGACGGAAAATCCGTCGCAGATCACTGTTCATATGGGACACGTGTCCCCAAAGTCAACATGAAAGTCAAACCTTGCGACGTATTTTCCGTCGCTAATTCCGTCGCAGGATTAAATGCCCGGTGGGTTTACAGCGCTTTTCCAGCGCCCAAATTGCTTTGAAAGCAATTACATTACTCCTAGCAATTGACAAATTCACAACTCGTTCAAGACGAGATTCCCAAACAACGTCTTCGCATTAACTTAAAATAAAAGGTTTACAACCGTTTAGTACAATAATTGTTCAACAAAGAAAGCCAAATAAGTCCATAAACTACAGGGTAGGAATGATAACTACTAATCAACAAACAACTACATCAATACACGGGAGTGGGAGTAGGAGTAGGCCTAGCATTGTCGCCACCATCATCATCAAAGTCATTTCTAGTTTGAGATGGACCTCCGGGGTTACAAGTTTGAGTGGTAAAACCTTGTTGGCTCAAGAACTCCTCTATTGCCGCAAGCCTTTGAGATTGTTCGGCCTCGACTTGCTTGAGTCGGGCATTCTCTTTTGCGACTCTCCCAACAAAACCCGGAGTATGAGGAGTAGAAAAGAGGTTACCAGTCGAGCGGCGGTGGTGCTCCCAAATTTGTGGTGCTGCATTTCCCGCGCCAAGTACTCTACCTTTCTTATCAAATCCTCCATGTTCTTCAATATAAATCTCATTATCATCGATGTTCTCGACCCCTTGACTCTGAAGCTGAGTTTTCTTTGAGATGATTTTACCCTATATCAATAAAAAACGAAA
Source organism: Silene latifolia (assembly GCF_048544455.1). Classification (NCBI taxonomy): domain Eukaryota; kingdom Viridiplantae; phylum Streptophyta; class Magnoliopsida; order Caryophyllales; family Caryophyllaceae; genus Silene; species Silene latifolia. The sequence continues at coordinate 73,241,892 of NC_133529.1, read as the reverse complement.
GATTAGATACCATCTACTAAATAATCATGATTGAAAAAATGAGTTAAAAATTAAATAATTTTAGTAACTTACGAAGAGTTGACCAGTTTTTTTTGGATAACCATCCTTTTGTGCTATGCTTCCTTGTCTTCTCCAACACTTGCAAAGCGGACGGAATATCTCCTTTCCCATCTTTATCAATCTGCAATTTTGATACTTGTTAAATATAATTAGTAACTTTAAATAAAGTTAAAGAAAAAAAAGGTACTAAGTTAAAAAAAAAAGTGAAGAAATTACCATTGAGTCCATATATTGCAAAGTGTTTTTTCGACCCATTACGTGAGTAGCCAACGCCTTCCCTTTCTCGTCACTTCCCGACCTACGGTTGGCCGAATTCTGCTCCGATCTTCCCGTGAAACTAGGATCTTCAAGTGGTCTATTCCTCAATTGACGGTGCAAGTCAACATAATCCAATCCGCTTTTCATGCTCTTCCTTATGATAAGCTCGATAAATCATTTGCCGTAAACGGGTCTTCATGGCATCTTCCCAAGCCTTCTTAACCCTTGCCTTGTCACGGGGATCGTAACTAACACGCCACTGTTCAATAAAAAATAAAGTTAGAAAATAAACTTTATTGTAAATAAATATAAAATAAATGAATAAAATACCTAGTATTAAATTAAATGACAATTGCTAATACCTCAAACCAATTCCACCAATCCTTCTTTAGAGTAGATGACGCCGATTTCCAATTAGGAGCATGTTCTTTGTAGTTGCATCCAATAGTATCCGATATCAAGTTCACAACTTTTTCATTACTGAACCTGAAAAAAAAGAATGAGAAGATAATAAATATTTATATATATATATATATATAAATCGTTATAAAAATAATTAATTACGAAAAAATAACATACTTACCAAACGCCTTCTTGCTCAAGAGAATCAAGAGGAATTTTGTCAATCACTAATTCTCGTTTCCCTGTCCTTGGTTTCCTGCATTACTATTACTACCATGTCTTCGTCTCCTCGACGCCATAGAAACCAACTAAATTCTTCAACATTGTTAGAAATCAAATAATAGCAACCAAATAACAAATTAGCAAAGTAAGAAATTGGGAAAGAAAGAAATCAAATAATCAAATAATAGCAACAAAAAAAGAAATTGGCAAAGTAAGAAATCAAAGCTTCAAATAATAGCAACAAAATAAGAAATTGGCAAAGTAAGAAATCAAATAATCAAATAATAGCTACCAAATAAGAAATTGGCAAAGTAAGATTGAATGAAAACAAACTAGATTTCATTAAATTAAGCCATACGGCATCTACAACTAATAGTACCAACAAAGTAATAAGATTGAAAGAAAGGGTACAAAACATCTACAACTAATATAAATCCTAGACATCATCATCATCATCATCATCATCATCATCACTTAAATTAGTGTTTTCGTTGCGTTCAAAAAGCGAATCTAAAAATCCTCATCATCATCTTCTTCTAAATACTTCTTCAAAGCCTCCTCTCCTAACTCTTCCTCATCTTCCTCCTCTTGCATATCATCATTCTGTACTTGCATTTCATCTCCTTGAGTTTCTTCTTGTTCCTCCTCCACATTTTCATTCTCATCCTCTATTTCAAATATTGTCAATGTTGTATCACCATTATTAACATCTTCTTGAAAGATAGATTCATCAGTAGGAGCATCCACTTGTAATCTTGCCTTTATTTTAAATACTGCTGACCACTGATCTTTATCTCTTTTGATGTTTGGATAAGGAGCATAGCAAACTTGTTCCACTTGATATGCTAATACAAATGGGTCATATTTTGGAAATTTTTTGCTCCGATTAACATCCACAAGTTTATATTCCTTATGTACTTGCATTCCTCTTTCTGAGTTATCTATCCAATTACATTTGAATAAAATAACGTTGTAAGGGTTTTTCTCGCCAGTATAAGACAACTCAACAACTTCATTTAGGGTTCCATAGTAGTCACTCCTTGATCGAACTCACACACACTCCATTGTTAATTGTAGACTTTTCCAAATCTTTCCCATCTATGAAAGCTCGAAATTTGTATCCATTGATGGAATAACGCTTCCATGTTCTTACTTTTTTGAAGGTCCATTTGCTAAGGCAACTACAACTGGATCTTTTAAATTATTTACCTAAAATTAATGATAATGAACCAATTATTTACCAAATAATAATATAATTTAAATAAGCATTATAGAATATATATTATTTACTTACTTGACCTCTAAGCCAGTTAGGGAATTTTGTTTCAAATTTATTCCAAATATCCTCGGCCATAGAAACCTCAGGATATTCTCTTTTGATGTAATCCTCAAACAACCTATTCAAAAATGCCGAATTAAGATTTGAATTAATTTTTGAATGTTTTACTTGAAACAACGTTTAAAATTAAAAATTTTTTCACCTACCTTTCCATACGTTTCAACTCATCAGAATCACAATTAGATAAAACATAGAGGTGTTCACGTTCATATTCGTTATCTTCCAAAAATCTTTCACGACATTTTCCGTATAGTGCCCTCATGATCTTGAAATAGTTCGGGCAAGGTAGAATACTTCGCCTTTTTCTGACCTATGTCAAGGTCTTTTGCCTTTGTGTCTATATGATCTTCAAAGTAAAAAGAACAAAAATTTGCTATTTCTTCAAGCAAATATGCGTTGCATAATGACCCTTGAACACGAGCTTTATTTCCAATTTTTTTTTTCAGATGATTCAAGAACCTACAAAAAAATTGGTTAAGAATGAATGAAATTAAGTAATAACCTTAGAAGGCTTCGTAAAAGATATTGATATTACCTCTCAAAAGGATACATCCACCTATATTGCACAGGACCACCCACTTTCACTTCATATGGCAAATGAATTGGCAGATGTTCCATTGAGTTAAAAAATGAAGGTGGAAGTATTTTTTCCAATTTGCAGATTATCTCGACAATATTTTTCTCAAGACTTGTTATTTTTTCAATTTGTACTTGATGAAGTGCACAAGTCTCTCGAAAAATTGACTAATCTCGTTATGGCATTCCACTCATTTTTAGGGAGAAGGTGCCTTAAAGCAACCGTATAAATGCTCCATAAACACATGACAATCATGGCTTTTCAAGCCATGTAGCTTCAACTCATTCATATCGACACATCTTCTCAAATCAAGCATAGCCGTCTTTTAAATTACATATCCAATCACACAAGACTTTCTTCTACTCTTTTTTCAAAACGACTGAATCCACCTTTCGCGACCTTGAACAAAGTTGTAAGATGTCTTTTTGTGCAATTGGGTTCAAGGTTGTCTTGTCTTTTCTATCCATCACCGTGTGAATTAGTTGTTCGAAAAATTTTTTCTCAATATGCATGACATCAAGGTTATGTCGAATTAGTAGTGTGCTCCAATATGGAAGCTCCCAAAAATACTTTGTTTCCACCACCCAATTCGTTTCGCTTAACCGTCTTCAATTCATGGTCGATGCATCCACGATTTTTGGTAAATCTTTCACACATTCCCACACTTGTTCGCCCGATAACCTCGTTCCCAAAGAACATCGTTCTCTATTCTTCCTTTTCGAAAGTGGACTTTATCCTTGCGAAAAGTATGATCAATGTCTAAATATTGTCTATGACAATCAAACCAACTCCATTTTCTGCTATCTTTGAAGCCAAGTCGATTTAGTCTCTTTTTTCGTACAACATGGACATGCATTCTCACCAAAGAGTTGACCAACCAGATAACATGCCATAAGCAGGAAAGTCGTTGATCGTCCATAGGAGTGCGGCTCTTAAGTCGAAGTTTTGTTTCCTAGACACGTCATATGTAAACAATCCCGTGTCCCACAATTGCTTCAACTCGTGAATTAGAGGTCATAAATAGACATCAAGGTTTTGTTTGGGACTCTTTGGTCCAGGAATAATTAATGTTAAGAACATAAATTGTCTTTTCATGCATAGCCAAGATGGTAAATTGTAAGGTGTAAGCATCACCGGCCAGCATGAATATGTGTTCCCGAATGGCCCAAAAGCCGAGAAACCATCGGTGCAAAGTCCAAGTCTAACATTCCGAGGCTCAGATGCAAAAGAAGGATGAAGATGATCAAAATGTTTCCACGCCTCACTGTCACTTGGATGAGACATTGTCCCACTAACTCGGGGGTTTTCATAATGCCAACGCATTTGTTCCGCGAGGTTTTTTGTGGCATAAATTCGTTGCAAACGTGGCCCTATTGGGAAATAATTTAAGAAATTTTCGGGGACCCTTTTGCCATTTGCATTCTTTGCACTTTTGTACCTAGCTCTACCACATTTTCTACACTTGTCGAGAAGAGCGTCGTCCATCCAAAAAAGCATACATCCATTAAAACATGCATCTATCTTTTCATGAGGAAGTTGAAGAGCTTTGAGAACATTTTTGGTTTCATAGAAGTTACGCATCAAAATATGATCTTGAGGAAGAAGGTCTCCCATGAGTGACGTGAAACCATCTACACATTTATGGGCTAAGTTGTGTTCACATTTCAGAGCGACCTTGCGGTGACCTAGCAATGAGAGTCGACATCCCTCGTAGACAAGTTGCTCGGCACGTTTTAACATTTGAAAAAAGGCTAATACATTGGGATTTGGAGATTCATCAACCACCTCGGCATTAAGAGCTTCTTCCCTAATTTGATCAATGCTATCGCGCAACGCATCCTCTACCATATCCCTATAAGCATTGTCAGAGGGCATTGCCATTTCCTCTTCCTCAACGGGGAATTTCTCTCCGTGACACACCCAATCATAATAGTTGTCACAAAAACCCTTTAGACCAAGGTGTTTTCGTACTTCTTGTTCAACTAAAAACTTTTTATTTTTGCACTTACTACATGGACACCTAATTTCTTTATTTCTAATGAATTCGTCTTGTTGCTTAACATAATCAATAAATTTATTAACCCCTATTACGAATTCCTTCCTTAATTTTTTATTGGAATCCAACCTTTCATACATCCAGTTTCGTTCTAATCTCTTCATTGCAAATCTACATATATATTAGTAAATAAAAATTATTAATAAAAATGGTAAGAGCATTCATAAACTTATCTTTGAATTTTTCATACAACAACAACAACAACAACAACAACAACAACAACAAGAACAACAACAACAACAACAACAACAACAACCACCACAACCACAACCTGCAAAAAAATACTTTCAGTATTGGGGTCCTTATCTCTCCAACCTAAACCCATCTTTGAATCTTTCATACCATTAGTAAATACCCAATTTTTTTCTTGATTGTAATGAGACAAAAATTCGGCAAAGACTTCCTTACGCTTCTCCAAATACATTATTTAGAATGAATTCTCACTCTACATATGTATTCGGAGAACATTAAAGGAAATGTCAACCAAATTTTGTCTCATAACAATCAAGAAAAAAATTGAGTATTTACCACCTAAATGGCATAAAAGATTCAAAGACATCCCCAAAACGGGACTATTCAAGAATTACACCTAATGTGTAATCCCCTGAACTAGGTACTAGGTCATAAATATATTAACAATCACAACACAAGCATAAGATGAATTAATATTTGTAAAAAAAATAAACATGACACAAAAAAACACAACTTATCAAAACAAACTTAATAATTACTAATAAACCTTATAAAACTAAGCAAAAGTAGAGTAAGCATCCTAAAATTGGTTTAAATATCATAAATTGGCTTTTAACTAAACTAAATTAACTACTCTAACATTTTTATGAAATTTTTTCTCTATTATTATGAGCAATAGATGAATTCAAAATTGCTTCAATGTCGAGTAGCCTCATTTTATTTAATTATTTACATCAAAATTTCACTACCATCAACTATAATCGATTTAAAAGAGCTTTGAAATACTTAGCTCACTTCATGCAAACCAAAAATATAATTCCCTAAAACATAATTAAGCATTATAAAATTGATTTAAACATCCTAAATTGGCTTTTAACTAAATTTCACTAAACTTAACAATCCTAAACATCCTATATTGGCTTTCAACTAAACTAAACAATACTAAATATCCTAAATTGGCTTTCAACTAAACTAAACAATCCTAATAATACTAAGCATCCTAAACTAATCATAATTAATCAAAACAATAACCATAAACCCTAATTAATCAAAAGTAAAATTAATTAAACAAACCTTATATTAATTAAGAGAAGGAGACAAAGGAAGGGAGCGGCGGCGGCAGGACACTAGCGGCGGCGGCGGAACAGCGGCGGCGGCAGAAAAAAAAGAGAAAGGGGAAAGAAGAAGAAAGGGGAAAAGGGAAAAGGGAAAGGAGAAATAGGAGTGATTTGGGAAGTAGGGTGGTGGTAGGAGTGGTGGTGGTGGGAGTTTTTGAGGGAGACGGAGTTTTTGAGGGAGACGGAGGTTTTGAGGGAGACGAAATAATTGAAGAGTGATAATGAAGAAGAAGGATTACGCTGCAGCCCGTATAAAGAATTTCTGCGACGGATTTTCCGTCGCAAAATTAAAATAATAATAAATTCTGCGACGGAAATTCCGTCGCAGGAATAAAAAAATATTATTTTTCCAGCGTGTTTAGAGGTGTACAGCTGGACACTTTAGAAAGTCTGCGACGGAAATTCCGTCGCAGGAAAAATATTATTTTAATGCAGCGACGGAATTTCCGTCGCAGAATTTAATATTATTTTAATATAGCGACGGAAATTCCGTCGCAGACCTTCCCGCCATGTCAGAAAATTTGGCGGTATGGGAAAATAGGCTGCAACGGAAAGTCCGTCGCAAGTCCGTCGCAGATTATGAGGCCCGTCGCAGTGTCCGTCGCAGGTTTAAATTTGCTACGGATTATTATTCCGTCGCAGCGTGTCCGTCGCATCGAGACGTTTTTTTTGTAGTGAAACTCCTAACTTCTTTCAGGTCGGGGAAATAATGATTCTTTGATTTTGTGCGACTACCACCAGCCTACACATGTAGATAATTAAAATAATAAAAAATCCAAAGGTAACATATCCTAGTTGGAGTAATAAAAATAAAAGCGTACTTAACTAAATACCTCATCAACCTGCTCTTTCAATTATGAGGTAGTAGTAGCAGGTATGACTGGGGACTTAGGCTTATCAGTCTTTTTTGTCCCCTACACAAAATTACCATGCATGCTTTTTAGAAATACAGACAAAATATAAGGGAGCGAGGTTTTTAAAAAAATGGAGAAGTTAATTAAATACCTCATCAAGTTGTTGTCTGGACGAGGTAGTTGGCATGTCCGGGGACTTAGGCTTATCCGCCTTAGCCGACTTTTCTATTCCCTACATACAAAAAAATTCCATGCTTTTTAGAAATACAGAAACAAAAAAAAATAAAGGGAGGTTTTCATAAAAATGGAGAAGTTAATTAAATACCTCATCAAGTCCCCGGACATTAGGCTTATCCGCCAAAGCCGGCTTTTTTGTTCCCTACAAAAAAAAATAACATATAAATTTATCATATAAAAACATTCAACAATTAAAAATGTAACATATATATAAAGGTATTTCTTCTAACCCCAATCGCTTTCGGCTTTGAGGCGGAGAGACGACCGAGCCAAGTAGATGTGAGTTTCGAGCCATTGGATGAAACTCCCAACCGCATCTCCCGAATGGTAATGTCGTCACGAACTCGGGACAGAAATTGAAAGTTTTCATGGCACGGAAAGACTGTAGTTATCTCTACTTTTCTATAATTCGGCAAAAGTTTTTCGCCATGAACTACTACAGTTACCGCTGCTGATTTGGTGTGCATTTCTACGAGACCCCGACCAACACGCACATTTGGATTTTCAAATTTAGGGTCAGCAAGAATAACTACCCTCTTGTTTAGGGCCTGAAGAATATACACATACATTATTATATCCCAAAATTTAATAGAATTCATATAAATTTAACTAATTAAACACTTCATGTATGCATACCTTCGAAAACATGGAACCGACTTGAAGGGGATGTATCTTTGTTTTCCATCACCGTCATCTCAAGTTGCATCTCCTTTTCGGACCCATTATTTACCTAATAAAATTAACCAATGGCACGATGTCGGAAGTTATAGCATTAGAGCTGGCAGGGAACACACCCCCGATCTTACCCAAAAAAAAAGAAAAGAAAAATAAGAAAGTATTAGGTACCGATCGCCTTTAGTTGTTACAACTTCGAAGCATTAGGTACGTGATCTTTCTCGAATCTCGTTGACCGATACTTCCTTCTCATGTATTGCCAAGGTAGTAGCGGCCTCTTGACCAATCTGTTGTACCTTATTACCCCCTTTGTAAATGACATCCTCCATCATCTTCACTTCTTCTTCGGAAAGCTTGCCTCCAAAGATTCAACTTTAGTAGTACGATGCCATTAATCAAGTCTGCGTGCCTAGAATGTAATGTTTCAGCAATTTTTATCCCAACAATAACATGTGAATTGAACTTAAATGAAAATAATAGAATAAATGGTACCATGTCAGCCTTCTCGGACTTAGTCTTCCTTTTCTTCTTTATCGGGCGATTGTCCCATAATATTTCGTTACTCCAACCTGTAACGGGACGCCCCTCAAACGACCTGGATGTTCGGGTCGGCCGATCGCTCTAGCAAGAACGTCATTACGACCACTGGGAGTGAATTTCCCTTCTTCTACCTCTTTCAATACGTTGTCCTATAATATATTAAATAAACTTCAAATTATATTTGTGACTAAAATAATAAAGTTAGTAATGAACTCGTCTTAATAAAATAATGCTTATTACTATGCTGGCCAACACTTCCTCATCATATTTGTCACGCGACGACCGGGATCCTTTAGACGTGTGCCCTTCTTTATAAGTTACATGCCGATCCAAGTTGGTCACTCCCTTTGCCACCTACACATTAACATGGTAACATTTATACATGTAAATGTGTATCAATGCAAGTCCAAGTGTGATTAAAAAAATAAAGTCTCATTGGCCGGGGAATAATGCATGCTACTTACGAGGTTCTCTTCTATCTTTCTCTAACCGACTCGAGAACCATACCATTTCCCCTTCTGCATGAAATGTTAGCACGATTTCTTCTGCTAACGGCCTTCAAATAATTATATAAAAGCGCAAGTAGATGAGATAATAAAAAGATTATATAAAGGACCCATTAATTAAAAAAATGATAGGTAAATCGTTAAAAGGCGAGGATATTTAACCTGAAACTTCTCAGTAGTTCTCATCTCTTTGAAAAGATCCCATTGTTCCTGACTGATGGTGGGACACTTTTTTGCCGGTGGGCTCTTACGCATCTCCCCCGTTGCCTTGTCCACATACAACCAATCCCTAGCAACGTCACACCTCCACTGCCTGTGGACATCCGCTGCCTTATGCATTAAATACTTATCATGGCTTTCATCAGGTATAATAAAGGCTTCCTTTACACGAGCCAAGTATAACTCCGCCAATTTTGGATTCAAAGTTCTAACATCATCTAAATGGATAGGCACAAACTGTCTTGTGCAACATCCAATCCAACTGGATAAAAAACCCGCATTTGGACCCGTAGGGAAACCCTTCGAACTCCATGTTATTTCCATCGGTTCTTTAGCGGCTATAGCTGCAAGGGCTCTCGGGCACTTCGTAGCACTCCTCTCACCAGGCTTATTATCCCCAGGCTTATTATTCTTTTGACTTCTTTTCCGTTTTTCACCCATGATAATCCTAAAACCCAAATATGAATGATATAGGAAATGAACAACTTAACAACGTACATGCAGAGTATTATCTAAAACCCTAAAACTTAATAGGAATGAAAATTTAAAACAACAGATTGAGCTTCTAAAATCCTAAACCCTAATAAGAGGAGTGAAGTAGATGATGGGGGATGATAAAGATAACAAAGAAGACGAAAAACAAACAGATGCATGAAAAAGAAAAAAGATGATCGTCTTAAAACCCTAATGACGAAACACAAAACTAAAGTGAACATACCTGATGATGATGATGATGATGATGATGATAAAGAGAATGAGCAGGATGATAAGGGAAGGCAACAGAATCTGGGCGTCCGAAACTGGGCGACGGCCGGCGACGAGAATGTAGAAAGCGAGGAAGAGAGAAGAATAAACTCAGGATACCAACGGTTGAACTGGTGTTGTGTGTGTTTGTATAGGGTATGCTGTATGTGTTTGTAAATTAGTTTTTTATTAAGACAAACTATTGACAACGGGTTCTCAAAGCAAACCCGTTGTTATATGTTAATAACAACGGGTCAATAAAAGTCAACCGTTGTCAAAACTTTATTACAACGGTTAAAATATACCCGTTGTAATATATTTTCACCAAATTTGCGCCAAAATGAAATATGTCAAAAAAATCAATGACAACGGGTAGGGGTACTACAACCGTTGTTGAAAGTTTTAACAACGGGTAGTGTAACTATAACCGTTGTTGAAAGTATTAACAACGGGTAATTTAAATATAACCGTTGTTATTGTTGAACCTTTTTTTTTTTTTAAAATTACTGTAATTCCATTACAGGTCCAAACTGTAACAATACATACTTTAATGTGATGAAAGCACCATATCTTTGGAACATTATTCAAAGAATTTCAACACCAAAGATCCACATTAATAATAAGATCAAGAAAATAAGACAACACCAGCATGCATGCATACTGCATATCTAAGCTACAGGATTTACCATGCCATGCAAATTTGGGAATTTTTATTTAACAATGACCATTATTGATTTACCAATAAATTAAACCATCAAATTATTGGTCTGAAAATGACTCAAAATGTTGGTCGTCCATATCACTGTGTCCTGATGAACTATCTCAGGATCGGGGACGTTTCTTGGATGTCATAGTTTCTTCGTTAACCCAAATACCTTCACCATGGTCATCACGCATATAGATGCTTTCAGTGTCCTCATGATCGTGTCAACATCGTCGAAATAAGATACGGTGGTAGAGTGATCCATTCCCTCAAAAACGACATCCCGATCATCATCACCATTATCGGATGGACTACTCCTTCTACTCCTTATAGACAAGACAACGACCACTTCTTATCCATAGGATCGGTGACATAGAACACTTGTTTAGCTTGGGATGCCATTATGAAAGGATCATCCTTATTATTGCCAACCTTACCCAGATTGACCAACGTAAATCCCATCTTATCCTTTCGGACACAATGGATGTTGTTATCAACCCAGTTACATCGAAACAAAGGCATTGTGAAATCAATGTAATCTAGTACCAATATTTCTTGAATAACACCATAATAAAGGCATTTTCCCAAATAGGCTTTTTATCTTTTGATGTAGCAAAGTGCATTGCCTCAAATTCAGAACTCACACCACTATTTTGCATTGTGCTCAACTCATCTTGCTCGCGGGTGTAAAAAGTATATCCAACTCATCTTGCTCGCGGGTGTAAAAAGTATTTCATACCCACTCCTCTTATTAGTTTTTTCGCCTCATATGTCTTAACAGGTAGAACATTACCATCAGGAAGCAACTCCTTTATCAAGGCTAAAAAACTAGTGAATAACGTGTCACTCACCCCATTTCCCCCTTGATATTATACAACTTCACCACAGCCGACATTTTTGTGAACTTACAACCAGGATAAAGAGGTGCTTCAGACTCACACAACTTCTCATACATGTTGTTAAGGTCATTCCAATTATTAGTGTCATCACCTACATCTTCAAAAGCAATCGACTCATCATTATTCTCTTCATTATCTATAGACCCAACATTCAACTTCTCTACTTCCAACTCTTCCAACTCAAAAACTCGGCAAACTCAGGATCATCAGTTAGCCTTTCGTGTACCTCAACATCATCTTCTTCAGAGTTATTCTCTTCCTCTAATGATTCCCCATGAAAAATCCAACGTGTATAGGATCGACTAAATCTCCACTTTTCTAGGTGTATTTTAACGTCCGGAAAAGCCATATAGCTAATATTACCACATCTTTCACAAGGACATGCAATACTAGAAGAACCTTTCAAATTGTTCGAAACGAATTCATAAAATTCAGCTAAACCATCCTTGTAGGTGCGGTCACTCATAATTGCATCAATCATCCAAGTTCGAGTCATTATTCTACATTCGTAATAATAGGCAACTAATTCAGAAAATACAATAATAAGCAAACAAATAAACGAAATTCAGGAAAGCAATTAAGCTAAATTATCAACAAATTAGATAATAACCCAAAAAATCCTATATCTATAAGCGTTGCTAAGAAACATATATATACCTAATTGATAAACACGATGAGGGAGAGAAGACGGTGACAACAGTGACGGAGATGAAGACAGAGAGATGATCAGGGAGGAATGGAGGATGATATAGTAGCAGTATTAGCTTGTCTTTGTGTTTTGTAGCGTATAGCAGAATAAAGCAATCTGTTGTTTTTAAGATTTTCATAACATTAATAACAAAGGTTATTGAGTCTACAACCGTTGTTAAAAAGTATTAACAACGGGTTCTAAACAAACCGTTGTAATTACTTTTCACTAATTTTGCGCCAAATTATTAACAACGGTTAAAATTTAACCGTTGTTATTAGTTTTATATTAACAATGGTTTTGAAAGTATGACCCGTTGTTAAAACCAATAACAACGGTTAACAACACAGAACCGTTGTAATTAAGTTTGATAAAATTCGCGCCATCCATTCTACAACGTCTTTTGATGATTTTCGTGAATAAGCGTTGTTAAAGGGCCGTTGTAGTTGCCTGTATTTGTAGTAGTGTATATAATGAACTCACTAGGCTTAACTCAAGACTAACTCAACAATGGAATTGTGTTAAATCTAAGCTCTGATAACCAATTAAAGTGAAACCTCTAGGACCCGAGTTTTTGGACAAAAGACTCGAATTGGACAATGCAACGAAATGTTTGATTATGAATAAAAGGACTGAAATTTTGGACAGACAAGGAGGAATTATACAGTCGAAATGAATGTTCAATTCCCGGAATGAAAGAAAGAGAGACACTTGAGCCCGACTTTGCACTCGACAAATACTGTTTAAATGGCGTGACTCGAACAAGATATGTTTTAATCCGAACACGAAGCAATAGATTAAAACTAAGACTAATCCCAATACTAAGTAAAAGACTTGTCCAACCTCAAGCACTAAGAAAAGAGGACTATTCAAGCATTAAGCAAAGAAAAGAATTTTGATGAAGAAAACACTCGGTTTCTTACTCGGTTTTTAACTCAATCAAATCTGCCATTTTACAACCAAGGACTTGGTTTATATCGTACCCAAGCCTTCTAATCTTAACCACCTATTTTACATCCAATGTCTAGCATTAAACAAGTAAGAAAACAAATAAAAAGATGCTAATCAGCTCCTAAGCAGCCGTGCACCATCCAACAACAAGAACAATCCAAATGTTCTTCTCTAGGTCTTACATAAGCCTTACAACAATAGGGACATAAGAGCTACCTAGAGAACACAAAATTGGAGCCTTCTTTGGTCAAGATTCCAGTTGAAATAATCCATAAAGAGCAGCCCCCAAAGCTCTTACACAAGCCTTACACAAATGTAAGAGTGAAAGCGACATTTGGACCTTCCTTGAAAGCGACATTTGATCTTCATTTGAAAATGATAAAACAGCCTCCTTGGACTGTTTCTGGCCGGCTAAGGTCTCTTATTTTGTCCTAGGATTGTCTTGATTTATTTACTAGAAAGGATAGGACCATTTGGAAGCGAACTAAGGTCGATTGTTGAAAACCGATAAACTTGTTACTCGGTTTTGTCTTGTGATTTTATCTTAGCTCGGATCCTTATTTAAATAAAAGTCCCTAGAAAAAAAGTCTCAAAATTCATTAATGAATTGAGACGTGACAAAAATTACCGTGCCTTCTTAGACGGATTTTGAGTTTGGACCACGAATTGCATGAAGGATCAAAATCGGGTAAAAGGGTGTTTCGTGTGGCTGCCCGTTTTGTTTCAGTCGGGAGTGGTAGTGGGTGCAGGAGTGGTGGCGGGGGAGGTGGTGGTGTCGGAGTAGTGGAGGTAATTGTTGAGGGGGGGAGTTTTGAGTTTTAGAATATCAGAATATGGGAATTGATCATCAACGAATCGAACGTGACGGGAGGTATATATACGGGATGTGATTAGGTCGAGGCAAAGATAGGCAGATTGGGTCGTTGAATACGCAATAAAAATACATTGAACGGAGCGGGGTTGAAGCTTGTGATCCGTGTATGGCCGTAGCCAAGGGAAGCACATGCAATCGAAACTGTGTAATTTTGTGATATTCAGATTTTGGTTGAAAAGTTTTGTGTATGGAGAATCGTTTTGAAGAGACGGGGTAGGCATTCGATTAATGAGGTAAACTGCGATAGAAAGGTGTGAGGCCAGAGTGAAGAAGGGAGGCCATCTTGAGTGACTAACGACATATCGGTTTCAACAATGTGACAGTGTCGTCGTTCAGCGAAACCGTTGTGTTCGGGTGTATGAGGAGGCGATGTTAAGTAAGTGATACCAGTGAGATTGAGAGGTGAGGTGAGTTTTCGAAATTCACCACCATTGTCACTATAGAATTGTTTGATCGGTCTGTAAAAAAAAATTTCAACAATGGCTCAGAATTTAAGAATGTGGGCTCAGTGTCGGATTTATGTTTAATGGGATAAAACCAAATGTAATGTGTAAAATGGTCGACAAAGATGACATAATATTTAAAGGAATCGTGTGATATGACAGGGGATGACCAAACATCGAAAAATATTAAGTCAAGTGGAGCGGTAGAAATTACGAGGCCGGACCAAAAGAAAGCTTACGACTTTTATTTATTTGACAAGCAATACATTGTTCGGTTAGGGAAAGACGTAAATTAAACTTAGAACTAAGAACTTGAAGAATATTATTGGAAGGATGGCTAAGTCGGTGACGCCAAGACGCTTGACCAGGAGCTACGACTATTTGAGCTTGAGGCGGAGTAGGTGATCATACATAGGAGCCATCAATAAGTGGACCTTGAAGAAGGACCGTTCCCGTCGGATTTGCCTTAATACAAAAAGAAGTGGGTGAGAAACTAGCATAAGCATTATTGTCGGTGCAAAATTATGAGATGGATAATAAATTACGAGAAATGCAAGGAACGACTAAGACATTAGTAAATTTACGAGATAAAGGAGAGGAGGAATATTGAATGAACCAGAATGGGTAATAGGCAAGGATGAGCCATCACGTATAACAGATCGTCTGGACCATCATACGGCTGGTGAAGAGATAAAGTATTGAGATCATTGGTGATGTGGTGCGAGGCACCACTATCGACGGTCCATGAGTAGGGTGGCTGGTTGGACGGATGAGTGGCGGTATGGGCTTGGGGGGTGTGGTTACGGCGCTGACGGGTGGGGAAGATAACATTGAGATACTTAGCGAGAAAATCACGACAATCTGACACAACATGACCAACTTCGTCGCAATAGTGGCAACATCCTTGGTAGGGTTTGGTGTAACTCGTTTGGGTAGAATTCGGGTAAGACGGTGTTTTGGTTTCAGTTTCGGGTGGGTGGGGTTAACAGTGACGGTTTTAGGAGGCGGAACCATAGTGCCATCAAGGTAGGAAAAACGTTCGAGCCCGTTCATGATAGCGCGAACTTGAAACCTCCATTGACGGAAGGTGATGGTGTCTTTGAGTTGAATACAATTGGTGAAGGTGACGAGGGTGAGAGGACGGGTTGGGTCAGCGGGATTTGCGAGCTGAAGTTGGGTGTTAGACATGGTGGTCAAAGGTCGAAAGATCGATGGGATGGCGCAAGAATGAGAACTCCGATGATTTTGATCGTGAGGATCGTATTAGACTCGTGATACCATGTAAAGAATGAATCGATATATGTAATTGTATTGATAAATTTCTGAGTACAAGATGATGGTATATAAATACTAGATTACAAGAGCTAACTCTCCTAAACATAATTTAACAAACACCTTATAATATGGATACATAAGACTAGCAAAGAAAGAGGACTTTGACTAACAATATACAAGAGAATAGGAGGAAGAATAGGATTACGTATGACTAAAATTAGTAGCTACTTGAGTGCTGAATGTGGACACTTCAGAGACGGGATTAATATCCTTTATCTCCCCCGATTGCTGCTCTGATACCATGTAAAGAATTAAACGATATATGTAATTGTATTGATCAATTTATGAGTACAAGATGATGGTATATATATACTAGATTACAAGAGCTAACTCTCCTAAACATAAGCTAACAAACACCACATAATATGGATACATAAGACTAGCAAAGGAAGAGGACGTTGACTAACAATATACAAGAGAATAGGAGGAAGAATAGGAGTTACGTATGACTAGAATTAGTAGCTACTTGAGTGTTGATTGTGGACACTTCAGAGACGGGATTAATATCCTTAACAGGTAACGGTTTAAAGAAAACTCCAAAAAAGTTGGAAAATTCTAACTAAAAACTCGAAAATTTTCATCGAGCGCCCCTACTAACGCCTAGCTCCACCACTAGTCTCGTTTACATAATTCGTCCCTTCAAATCTAACATTATTATTGTATATATAAAATAAAAAAATTTCTCATAAAAAAAAATTACCACTAGGGCCTAATTAAGGTGCTCCAATTTGAAGGGAGGGAGTACTACTTTTGTTTAGTTTATTAATTTGGCTAATGAGTTACTTCGAAGTTAAGGTTTCACAATAGTGACGGCGCCTGGATTTAAAATTAAAGGGTCGAAAAATTTCAGCGGAGGCCAAGGGATAGTAGAATAAGATAACCTCGAAAAAATTCGAAAATTTTAAGTAAAAGTTTCGAAATTTTCAAACGACAACGAAAACGAGTGCATATTTTTATATATCCGAGAAATTGATAAGGAGTTGTGAAAAGGGCATAAATTAGCTTTAAGGAAAAATGGTATATGGTGGGTTGACTAGAGGGTCGATGTTAAATTATCAATATACTACACAAAACAACAAATTTGAAGAAATAATGATTTGAAGTACTTGTTGTACTACACAAAGAAAGGAAATTAGTGCGCTTAGCACACACAATGGTGAGATGGTGCGCATAACAAACACAAATTAAAATATATAATGAGATGAAAAATATTGTTGATGCAATACAACGTACGTGGATCGTGGTCGGTTTGTAACTCTCACTAATAAGTAATATGATTAGACTAATACAGCAAATTAATTTGATGATCAAGTCACCTAGCTAGTTATTGACATTTCAACTATGATATAATAATAAAATAATCCCAATTTGTAATATGGACCAACCATATGTACCAAAATTGGTAAATGAGTTAGCATTGTGATTTACAATGTTATTTATTTTATTTCAAAAGTAAGGTAGCAACAAGTTTATGAAGCAATCAAGAAAAAGGCTAATGAGAGCAATCAATGCACAGCCAGGATAACTTTTTATTGGTATTGACTTTGTTTGATTTGTTGAATTTAAAAATTATCGTTTAAAACCTCATGGTAAAAGAAATCAAATGACAATGACGGTAAATCGACCTCATCTTCTAAACTCATATATTTCACTTATGTTGTACGAAAGCGTGAATCTTCTCTGATTGGATCTCTATTATGCTGTGTCTACTATTCGTAATAGTTCGATATTATTCACTTTGGACCAAATCCTCATGAATTTATTCATGGCCTCATTTCTAAAAGGCTTCATACTATTATATTTTGTGGACACTTATAAAGATGTTATTTCATCTTTTCACCATCGACGTGGGTGATGGGCAGGGGCGAAACCACCTGGTTGCAAGGGGTAGCGGCCGCTACCCCGAGCAAAAAAAATCAGTAAAAAAGTCGATTTTCTGCTACCCCAAATGAAATTAATGAGGGAACAACTACAACTAAATGCTAATTAAGAATAGTAAAATAGATTTAGGCCCTGTTCTTTCTGGCTTATTTTCAGCTCACTTCAAATTAGCTTAGCTCGATTCGATTCGATTCATTCAACTCGATTCATTGATTTCATTCATTCGATTCAAATTTCACTAAGTTCAAATTTCATTTAATTTCTACTTATCTTAAACTTATAGATTTTACTAATATTTTAATATTTATTTATTTATTTATTATTATATTAAAAAATTTATATCGATATTATTAATATTTTTATTTTTTTTATTAATTAATTAATCATCACAATTATTATTATTATAATGAATATTGTGATTACTACAATCAATAATATCGATATTAACATAAATAATACAATAATTATCATATTCTTATTAATATGAATATGAATATTGATTAATTATAATATTATTAATAACATTGCTACTATTAATTTTAATAAACTAATATTATTATTAAAAATATTACTATTATTATTTTTATTATAAATACGTTTTTTTTTCAAATACGGACTTTATTTTTTCACATTTCTTAAACATTCCATTTAGTACCCTTTTTTACCTAAAACCCAACCAAATGAACTCTTAAATCATTATTTTTCCTAAAACTTATTCTAATTGCTCAAATGACTCAAAAGATTGATTCCAATTAACAATTAATAAAATATTTTACTTTTTTATCAATTATTAATATTATTTGTTGATTTTTAATTAATCATTCAAAATTTATTTGTTTGTTAATGACAAAATTAGGATTTGTTAACTTTTATTTATTTAATTAATTAAATTAGAATTGATGGTGGTTCTTGGTGGCTACCGAATCACTCAAATTAGTATGATAATTACACGAGCTAGGCTTTGAACAACAATTTGGCAAATTAGTGCTCCATTATTCCATCTAATTAGGATAGTAGGTGGTTTGTGGTGGCTACCTAAACACTCAAATTAGTATAATTATTAGTATATATATTATTATTAGTAATCTTCTTCTTCTTCTTCTTCTTCTTCTTCTTCTTCTTCTTCTTCTTCTTCTTCTTCTTCTTCTTCTTCTTCTTCTTCTTCTTCTTCTTTTAATAGTAGTAGTAGTAGTCGTAGTCGTAGTCGTAGTCGTAGTCGTAGTCGTAGTAGTAGTAGTAGTAGTAGTAGTAGTAGTAGTAGTAGTAGTAGTAGTAGTAATAATAGTAATAATATTAATGTAATAACAATAATATTAATAATAATAATAATAATAATAATAATAATAATAATAATAATAATTAATATTATTATTATTATTATTATTATTATTATTATTATTATTATTATTATTATTATTATTATTATTATTATTATTATTATTATTATTATTTTGGTTTAGTTCAGCTCCAATCAGTTTTAGTTTAGTTTAGCTACATTCAGTTCAGTTCAGTTTAGCTCTAAAAACCAGAAAGAACATGGCGTATTCTTTTGGTAGGAGTTATTGTCTTTTAATCAATACATCATGGGTTCAACTTCCACCTTCTTTTTTTTAGTGGTTTATTTACTTTTTCAATAAGTCAATCTAAAAACCAGAAAGAACATGTCTCATTTGATAATATGTCAATTTATATTTCTCACCTTGATTTATTTTTGCAGATGAAATGATACAATTTTCTTATTATTGCAAAGTTGGATTGTGTAGTTAATTACGTTATACATAAGGTATGTTCTACGAGTTTTGTTTGTGTAATTTATATAAGCTTATTGTAAAATGCACAGTTTTTTGTAATTTATCCACTAATATCGCTTTGTGGTAGATTTATTTTATATTATCTTTATGTAAACCCTCTTACAAGATTTATTGAATTATCGTTAAATGTATGTTTGTTTCTTATTCTATTTTTGTAGGTGATGCTTCCTTTGTCTTCTCATAATATTAACATAGTGTGTTAAAAAAAACTACATGGAAAATGTGTAGGCAATAGAAGATGAATAAATCCATCCATATTCCATTAGCTTTAAATTTAATTAACTAAAAAAAACTACAAAAAAAAAATACGCATTAATTATAAGTTAATAATTTCAAGATATTTCATATGGAGTAGTATTATATGTATTCGAAATAAAAATAAAAAAACTGAATACATAAGAAATTAAGAACGAAGATGAATAAATGAAGTTGAAAAAAAAAATTGTATTGTCACTAATTCACTAATTTTTTTTAATTCACTAATTTTTTTTAAAGGCATTAATTCACTATTGTTGCTACTATAACTTTGTTGGATATAGAAGATGTTTTACAGAACTACTTAATCGACAAATGAGTATTAAAGATCATATAAATATTTTTTTAGGAAAATATAAAATATATGAAAAAGAAAATATTTATTTAATTTAAGTAATTTACAAACAAATTCTGTAAATACTTAAGTGAAATTAAACACTAATAATAGAATTTTAAAAGGGTAGTAATACCGTGTATTTAGTTCATGAAATTATTTCACATAAAGGATAAGGTTTTGTAAAATATAAAATATATGGAAAAGAAAATATTTATTTAATTTAAATAATTTACAAACAAATTCTGTAAATACTTAAGTAAATCTATACAATATAGTTAAAATGTTAGATTAAAGAATTTAATTTAATTTCAGATGGAATTACAATTTAATATTTTATACCCCATTAATTTATATTGATTATTTAATTATTTATTAATTATTATTAGATTATTGGTTATTTGATATAATTCTTATAAAAAAATGAATGATTACTAAAAATCCTTACAAAAATGTCATTACATATTATGTAATATACAAATAAATAAAATCAAAAGACATAATTAATATTCTTAAATTAAATGTATATATTAAAGATTTGATGAGCTAAAAAAACCAAAAAAAGATGTAACTTACCAAAATTCACATAAAAGTTTCATAATTTACAATTATATTTCACCTTTTAATTGAAATTTTTGGAAGAGAACATAGATGTTAGTGAATCGGTTAAATTTTTTCATATTAACACAGCTAATAAAATTAAAGTATACATTTATTTATTTCTTTAAAATCTATATAATAAATAGTATAAAAAGGCTAACATTGAGTACATTTTTAAATGACATGTGATATAACCACATGATTTCAAGAAGTCATATTACAAGTCTCATGATCATAATTATTTTCTTTTATGTCCCCTAATATTTATTCTTACAATTATAATATTAGAAAAAATTAAAGAAGATAATAAACTTTTTATCTTCTTCCACTTCAATACTTTATTCAATTCACCACAAGCATTTAACCAAACTTTTCATCTTCTTTCTCCATAACTCATTTCTCAAGTTTCTTTATAATGATTCATATTTTTAGTTTACCTTAAAACTTTTGATGATATTATGACTTCTTAATTACTACTTTTTTTTCCCTTGAGATGATTATGTTTATTCCATGAGCCCAACAAAAGACATGCATTTTTATTATAGTTTTTTATCAACCTACAACTCATTCGTTTTTCTCATGTTCTCTTTTTCATTATAAGATTTTACTATATTGGTCAAACTCATTTGATAATATTTTAAATATACTCGGTATATCTTATGCAATTTTGTATTTCATGTATAATTGATTTTGGCATAATACTAATTTGTACAATTGATTGAATTTTCAGGACCATGACATACTTGGAGATCAATACGTGCAAATGACAATCGACAAGTATGTGGATTTTTTAAGAGGATGATGTTTCTCATTTTTTTTCCTTGGAATTGTTTTTTTTTGGAGATTTTCCTATTTTAATTATTAATACAAAACTCATTTGATAATATTTTACATATACTCGGTATATCTTATGCAATTTTGTATTTCGTGTACAATTGATTTTGGCATAATACTAATTTGTACAATTGATTGAATTTTCAGGAGCATAACATACTTGGAGATCAATACGTGCAAATGACAATCGACAAATATGTGGATTTTTTTAAGAGGTAGCATGATGTTTCTCATTTTTTTTCTTGGAATTTCTTTTTTTTGGGAGATTTTCCTATTTTAGTTATTAATACATGACAATCGGTGAGTATAGAACACAAGTTAAGAATTATCAATTTTTTTTTATTTCAGATATTAGTTCAATATCAGTTTACACGATAGTTGTGTGAGATTTATCTGTATGCATCCCTTTAAATTTAAGGACTATAACGAATTTATCATGATGAAAGCATGTCATAAAATAAATTGCATAAACAAAAGGGTAAAGAGATGACGAAATAACCTTCGGTCCTAGCTTATATGGCCTATGAACAATATCGCAATGATATTCTCCTATCAGTTGCACCCAAGATGATATGAGAAATGCCCTTTGATTATGCTAGAATCGATCCAAAAATTAACTAATTAATTTTTAGGTTTTTTGTGTTTTTCGTAGAGATGAGAGGCAAGGATTAGGTTAGAATGAATTAGGTTAAAAATTATCTCACCTCACCTCTTATTGTAACCGAAAATAAGAAGGATGAGGGAGATATTTTTTTTCTCTAAAATTCTCGGCCCAAATCCCGAAAAATAGAAGAAATATCTTTCTCTTTTTCGGTTATTCCAAAAATGTATAAAATGTGTTCAATTGTCATCTAGTGAGGATCAAACCCATGACCTCTTGGTTTGAATACCCTCACTATTACCACTATGACACATTCATCTTGTTGATATTAAATATAACCGATTACATTTAATTACGAATTAACAGATTAATTCGTCCAAGCTAACATTACATACATTTAATTAAATATAACTTATTATATTCAATTTACGAATTGACAAGATTAATTGTCTCAACTAATATTATTTAATCTTCATTAAATAATTGTCTCATCAACACATTGACTAACTGTTTAGTCATATAAGGCATCAATGTGATCATATTTCTATAACCACATCTCTCAAATACATCCTATAGGTGTGACCTTTAGGGACCAGTTGATCACCACCATCTGTATGATAATAACGACAAACTTTCTAGCAAGCCAACCGTTATTAGGTAATCGTTAATCAACTGATTAAATACGAAGTATACCCTTGTGAACCTGTAAGAGATTTACAAATGTTATCACACTAATTTGTGGAGGACACAAGCTCCAACAAACTCCCACTTGTCCTCACAAGTGTATGTGCAATAACCGATTCTCATATCCTAAAATTTCTCCCACTCAATGTAAAACAATTTGCAAATCTGTATTCACAAAGGTCGTATTTTACAAGCGATCATCATCAAGAGTGGTTTCCCCGACTAGAGAGTAACTTAACTGATAAACGAATCAACATTCGAGCATGGCCATGCATTTCAGTTACAACTCCTCGAGTGGCCCTGAGAAATAACTATACCTGATAAGGGTTGGATATTTTTCTCAACTCGAATCCTGCAGATGTAAGCACAATATGAAATGACCCGGAAAAATCTACTTAGCCTCCATTCACGGAGATCGTGAGAAAGAAACCAAAGTCACCCAAAAACTCGCCTTAATCTCAAGAGACAATGATAGTCAAAATAATCGACTCTAGGAATACAATGGATGTCCTATCCACGACCTGGCACCGAATGTTTTTAAACATTTAGGACTCCATTACGTTGTCACAAAAAGTTGTCCTACGAGGTATCGTTATAATCTCGCATCTGTGATCGATCTACCAACCGTTTGACTTATGGCTCGTTGAACCCACCATCAATCGATTGCACAATATAATAGCCGGAGTTATCATCTCACATTGGCGATTACGGACAAAACAAATATAATGTAATTCATTTCACTTTGTGGCGTTCAATGTTGTCATGACAATCCACATGAAAAACAAAATATTATAATAAAACGATGAAGTTATAAATAGTATATGAAAAAGATAATGTATCAAATCCATAATCAAGTACTAAACTCAGAACACGTTTAATTCCCATGGAAATAACGTGCCCTACCCGCTTATCATAATTCAACGGTTT